>NC_142944.1:31315590-31400590 GCF_046866305.1 Octopus bimaculoides | reverse complement strand
AGTTGGGCTATGACCCTCTCTGTGACTTTCATTACCTGATCCAACAACTTGATACCTCTGTAATTATTTGTATCTAAAGCGTCATATATATATATATATATATATATATATACAGACACACACATACATATATATATATACATATTTATATATACACAAATATATATATATATATATATATATATATATAAATACAAATATATATATATATACACATATATGTATATATATATATATACATATATTTATACATATGCATATATATATATATACATACACATGTATATACATATACACACATATATATATACATATACACATATATACATATATATAGATATATATACACATATACATCTGCATATATATATATATATACATATACATATCTGCATGTGTATATATATTTTATTTATTTATTTATGGGTTTCAGCCAAGTGGCTGTGGTCATGCTGGAGCACCACCGTGATTTTCTGTCTTTATGCTTTGCTCTCTTCACGTTCCTTGCATGGCTCTTCTCCTGCACCTGATATAGTCCAATCAAGAGTTTTGATGGCACATCTGGTGTATAAGAGAATTTGACATCGCTGCCCTAAATTGTGTCTCATTTCGAGCCATTGGTTCGTCTGGTATCGTGGAGAGGAAAGCGTCGAGTTTTGTCTTGAAGACCTCCACATCCGTGTCTTGCAGGTCTCTCAAATGTTTTGGCAGGGCATTGAAGAGCATATATATATTATATATATATGCATATACAGATATCTACATATATATATATACATACATATATATATACATATATATATGCATATATATACATATATACATACATATATATATATATATGCATATATATATACATATACATATATATGCATATATATACATATATATGTATACGTATATTTACATACATATATATATACATATATATATACATATCATCATCATCATCGTTTAACGTCCGCTTTCCATGCTAGCATGGGTTGGACGATTTGACTGAGGACTGGTGAAACCGGATGGCAACACCAGGCTCCAATCTAAATTTGGCAGAGTTTCTACAGCTGGATGCCCTTCCTAACACCAACCACTCAGGGAGTGTAGTAGGTGCTTTTACGTGTCACCTGCACGAAGGCCAGTCAGGCGATACTGGCAACGGCCACGCTCGAAATGGTGTCTTTTATGTGCCACCCGCACAAGCCAGTCCAGGGGCACTGGCAACGATCTCGCTCGAAAATCCTACGGGAGCCAGTCAGGCGGTACTGGCAACGGCCACGCTCAAAATGGTGCATCTCATGTGCCACCCACACAAGAGCCAGTCCAGGGGCACTGGCAACGATCTTACTTGGCTTGCCGGGTCTTCTCACGTACAGCACATTTCCAAAGGTCTCGGTCAGTAGTCATCGCCTCGGTGAGGCCCAATGTACGCAGGTCTTGACTCACCACCTCAGCCCAGGTCTTCCTGGGCCTACCTCTTCCACGTGCTCCTTCAACTGTTAGGGTGTGGCACTTTTTCATGCAGCTATCCTCATCCATTCTCACCACATGTCCATACCAGCGCAATCGTCTCTCTTGCACACAACTGATGCTTCTAATGTTCAGCTTTTCTCTCAAGATACTTACACTCTGACGGGTATTCACACTGACATTACACATCCAACGGAGCATACTGGCTTCATTCCTTGCGAGCTTACGTATGTCCTCAGCAGTTACAGCCCATGTTTCACTGCCATGTATAATGGCTGTTCGTACGCATGCGTCATACAGTCTGCCTTTTACTTTGAGTGAGAGTCCCTTTGTCGCCAGCAGGGGTAAGAGCTCTCTAAACTTTGCCCAGGCTATTCTTATTCTAGCAGCTACACTTTCAGCGCACCCACCCCCACTACTAACTTGGTCGCCCAGATAGCGGAAGCTATCGACTACCTCTAGTTTTTCACCCTGGAATGAGATAGAAGTTGTTTCCTGTTTGTTTACAGTCTTTATTGCACCTGAACATCTGCCACAAACAAAAACTAACTTCCTAGTTAACCTGCCTTTGATGTTGCTGCACCCCTTATGTGTCCATAGCTTGCACCGGGTACATCTTATAGAGTCACTACCTACTCCTTTTCTACATACTGAGCAGGGCCATCTACCTGAAGGGGTTTGTGTTTTATCTACCTTCCTACTTATTAGGATTTTGGTTTTAGCTAGGTTGACTCTAAGGCCCTTCAATTCTAGACCTTGCTTCCACATCTGAAACTTCTCCTCTAGTTCTGATAGTGACTCCGCAATTAGGGCAAGGTCATCAGCATAGAGGAGCTCCCAGGGGCAACCTGTCTTGAACTCCTCTGTGATTGCCTGTAGGTCTATGATAAATAAGAGGGGGCTGAGGACGGAACCTTGGTGGACCCCTACCTCTACCCAGAAT
Source organism: Octopus bimaculoides (assembly GCF_046866305.1). Classification (NCBI taxonomy): domain Eukaryota; kingdom Metazoa; phylum Mollusca; class Cephalopoda; order Octopoda; family Octopodidae; genus Octopus; species Octopus bimaculoides. The sequence continues at coordinate 31,398,183 of NC_142944.1, read as the reverse complement.
TCATTGCTGTACTCATTTCCAACCCTCACCTTACTGGCAGCATCTCTGTACATGGCTCGCACAGCTCTCACTAACCATTCTTCTATCCCAAGTTTCCTCATTGACCACCAGATAAGGGATCGGGGGACCCTGTCAAAGGCTTTCTCCATGTCAACGAAAGCCAGGTACAGAGGTTTATCCTTAGCTAGGTATTTCTCCTAAAGCTGTCTCACTAGAAATAAGGCATCAGTAGTGCTTTTACCTGGCACGAACCCAAACTGCATCTCATCTAAATTGATTCGCTCCCTAATTAGTTGGGCTATGACCCTCTCTGTAACTTTCATAACCTGATCTAACACCTTGATGCCTCTGTAATTATTTGTATCTAAAGCGTCACCTTTACCTTTGTAGCAGTTGACTATGATGCTGCTACACCAGTCATTGGGTATGACTCCTTCGTGTATCACCTGGTTCGTAATACGGGTGACTAGGCTATAGCCGACACTGCCAGATATTTCGAGCATCTCTGCAGTGATTCCTGATGGGCGGGGGGCTTTCCCGGTCTTCATACTCTTAATTGCTTTATATGCATATATATATATATATATATATATATATATATACATACATATATATATATATATATATATATATATATATATGCATATATATACATTTATACATATACATATATACATTTTGTTGGGATCCTTTTGTCTCGAGAGACAATGGAGTTGCACATAAACTAATCCAGTCTAGTTTTTACATTTCCTCTCGAGTTTTGCGCAGGCCTTGACTAGATGTAAGAAAATCCTGGGTAGCCCAATCGTCAGGATTCCTCTCTCGACCTTGCCGATGTTGTCCAAAGGAGTGCAGAGCATTACGTTTGGCACCAGCTTGGTTGCAGGAGCTGCCGGAAGAGAGTCGAGTCAAACACTAAACCACCCACGAGGCTCCACTCCAGAATTCTTTGAATGTTGTCTCCTTTCCGTAACCCTGGATACCGGTTATTGTCAGCCGTAACCAGCTGAGCCCGGGACTCGTGTCAGGCAGGGTCATCACTCCCTGAAGTAGTGAAGAAAATCGCTACCCAGTAGCTACATATATTTACATACACACATATATATATATATATTTATGTATACTTATATTTACAAACACATATATTTACACACACACATATATATATACTTTTATATACATTATATACACATATATACATATGCATTTATACATATATATACACATATATATATACATATATATATATATAAATGTAAATGTATATATACATATACATATATATATCCATATGTATACATATGCATATACATACATACATATTTATAAACACGAAGTAGCAGTACATCTGAATTACAACCTAAGAGCGATATTGATATGTTATATAACAGCTCAGAAATCTTTTGATAAATGTCTTGTACATAAAAGTTTTTTTTTTAAAAACAAACAAACAAAACAAACATACATAGGAAAATCAATTGTTAGTCTCTTCCATATTATGCAGCTGAAGTGATGCCCAGCGTTTGTTAGAAGCAGAATTCACCATATGCTGCTATGTTCAAGTCGGGACCTAAACAATTTGAGATTTTAGCAGTCGTAAACAAGCGTTTAACCTTAGTCAGCCCTGATCGAGTATATCCACGATCTGATGCATTCCAGCCATGACCATCTATTTCTTCTTTTTATTTCCGACATTCTATATCTTAGACTACAACCCGATTTGTCCTTTCCTTTTTTGGTGGTTTGAAGGAAATCTGGCTACTATTTATAGAAGGTCTAGTGACCACATAGTGGCTCTTAACTGATTATAACGTGCTTTGCATTGGTAACCACCGTTGGTCTTTTCCCTTCAGCGTAGTATTTCAGCAAAGAACAGGTTCGACCTTCCACCTATAAACTTTCATTTATTATAAACCACACCTATTCCGAAAATGTCGAAGATCGACACAAACATATACAAGTATTGCTGGTGGGGGTTATTCTTAATCTCTAATGCACATGGTAATTTTGTTACGTCGGGCGTACTAACTACCTTCTGAACTGAAATCGAAATTGCTTTTTCTATATTCTTTTACGTAATGTAACTAGAACGTATCATTATTAATATATGTAGATTTCATTTGTGTTTCAACCAAACAGGTATTGCCAGATGCCGTTATATCATTTAGTGTCTGTAACACCGGTGTAGTCAATGCTCGCCGCCGGACACGTAAAAAAATTTTCTCATTTTAATATATTATTAATTATTACTTATTCTTTCGCCCAAAATCGAATAAAAAGCTTAACCCATTTAGCGTTGGAATCGAAACAAAATCGCAAGTCTTTTTAGCAATTAAAAGCAATTTCTACTTTCATCAGATTTTTGGAATTTTACTTTCATCTCAAATTATGGAATTAGAAAACTACATCCATTGATCCGTGTGGGGGGTCTATCGCTGGGTCAGCCCTACCGACAAAAGCGTACCAGCCGTGACCATTCTATCTAGGATACCAGCTCTTTTCTTAATGGAAATGTGTTATTGGAAATTTTACTGCCATTTCTAGCGATCGATCGACCACGTAGAAGCTCTCAATGCGTCACAGATCCTGATAGTTGTCTTAAGCCGAAAATCCGAAATAGGATAGCTTAATTATTTTTGTTTACAAATGTATAACACGTTTCAATATATGCTTTATGCTGTAAAATTCGACGTTGCATGTTACCCAATTCAAATGCCCAGAGTCGACTTGGCCTATCATCGCACAAACTTACTTTGGAACACACACACACACACACATATATATATATATATATATATATATATATATATATATATATATATATATATATATATGTGTGTGTGTGTGTGTGTGTGTGTGTGTGTGTGTGTGTGTGTGTGTGTGTATATATATATATATATATATATATCAGAAAGTTAAAACAGTGAAAGACGCATATTGTAACCATTTTTGAACGAAGTCTTTTAGGTAGCAGTAAACAAATTGATAGCATTATTCGTAATTATAATATACAGCTCTCACTGCATTAAAAAAAAAATTGTTATTAAAAGATTATAGGTAACATCAAAATTTGATTTAAAAATATACAATTAGAACACAAATATTACTAAAGGCTTAGTAATAAATAAATTTGTAAATTCTCAGGAAATAAGAATTATCAGCAACAAAATGCAATAAGTAATATGTATGTACACAGTATGTCGAATTCGACAATATATTAATTTAAAACGTAGTTATAAGTAACTGGTTATTAAAGTAGCAATTACGCTGCTGGATAACAGACCGCAAACACTTTTTACTTGCTTGGTCTGTAGAAAGTGCCAGTACTGATGTTCTTTATAGCCTCTTTCAGACCGGCGAGAGAGATGCCATTTATGTTCCTTTGTAAGGTTTAGCTGCAGCGAGAAAGATATATAAGCATACAGGGCATTTCAGAGAGTTGGAGTTCAGGGAAAGAAGAACTGGACGCAGAAATAAGTGTAGGACTTAAGGAACTGGGTACAATAAAGACCATGAGAAGGAGAGATGAGTGGGACGAGAATGTCTGAATGGAGGTAACATTAGCGTCGTACAAATAAATAAACTGGCTTAAAAATTTTGATATAAAGTAAAGAATACGCACAGCTCGTGTTTAGGTTTAGGGTTGGGGCTTAGGGTTTTTGATACACTGAAAACGGGTGGTGTACGTATTCTTTACCCCCGCCAAACAACGAATATACCAACGCAATAAAAAGATATACAAAACGTAAAATAAAAATTTTTCAGCAAGGAAACTAACAACCCAACACAATTGTGACATATTGAATGGCTTTCAGACAGAGAAATGAAATTTATTCATTTAGGACATAATTTTTTAATTAATAAATGCATTATAATATGTTGTGTCTGGGGAGAGTCATTCTCTTTTAGTGCCTTATAATTTAACACACTCACCGGTAAAATTTCCACTTATTTCTTTTTTTTATTTTTCTAAAATTTTCGTTGCGTCTTGCAACCTTTTCAATAGTTTTGGATTATAATAATAGTAATAATAAAATAAAAATTAGACAAAAAGGGTATACTGACTCCGTTGACAGAAATTACTGCTAAATAGTACCGGCAAATGAACAGCGGACTACAAAAAAAATTCTAAACTTCTGATATATATATTTATTTATATGGTATGTGTATTCGTGCAAGTAGGTCTAGGTTTAGTAAATCAAGTGGAACTACTGCAGAACATCACTCGATTGTCAGGTGTCAGTACATCAGGGGAGGTGACTCTAATTCAACATCCGTTATACAAAGGATACACACTACTTATAAAATTATAAATCTTAGCGATGTTATTTCATTTTTCTCCAAGTTTTTGCTGTATTTAGGAAGCTAAAAATATGTATTTATATGTAGGCAAACGTATATTTTTTTCTCATCTTCTTTGCTTACATGTTTATTTTAAACTATTGATATATGTGAAGGCTTGTAGGACCATATGTAGTTATTAACAACGTAGCTAGTTGTAAACACGTATCGTTATTGCTTTCGTTCAGTTGAATTTACAACAGTTTATATCGTTGAAATTACAAGATAATCTAGAATATGTGTTTCTTTTAATTTTAAATGCAACGTATAGCCAACGGTGTATGACAAGAAGCGCTCAGAGAGAAGAGACTCCAAAACTAAGTCTATTTCTTATTTTAACCGTTTCATTTCATTTAGTATCGTTAATTCCATATAAAAAAAAGTCACGAGCATCATATAATTCGTTATATATATATATATATGTGTGTGTGTATGCATTTTGATAACTGAAATCGATTTTAAATACTGTATTTTAACCGGTTTTAACCTCGTCCTTGAAATGTTATAAAATGTCGTTTGAAATGTTCCTAAAATAAGAACGTTGTGTAAATGCTTGTTAAAACATCTTTGAAATTTATTTTCCCTGAATTATTTTTATATTCCTCAAATATTCAGAGATGTCAAAAGATAAATTCAGTCGGCTTTCTTAGAAGTTCATTAATGAAACGGATAACCAATTTCATTAGTATCAATTCATTTAGAAAGAATTCAGTTAGATTTTTAATTCAAACAGAGATTTGTCTTCTCGACAAAAGGATATATTTTTCAGCTGTTTCAAAATGTCAAACAATAATCAACAAAGTTTGCAAATATCAGTTTGTATGTCGTGTGGGAGACGTGAATTCTAACATTTCGGTCACAGCCCTTATTTGGCGGAAAAAAAAAAAAAGTCTCCACAATACGAGCCAACGCCGTCGCTCAACCTGCTAGAAATGACAGCCAAAATTCCACACACCTTTAAAAATTACGCCCTACTATCTAAAACCACATTAAATAACGTTGTCCCATTTACCCCTACAAAAAAAAAAAAATGAAATGATCACGGCTGGACAGGTTTTGATCATAGGTCGCTTGACAGTTAACCTGTTTCTTAACAACATACCTCACCCAAGCTATTGAGAGTCTCCATACAGTCGCTCAACTTGCTAAAAATAGCTGTCAAACCAACCTCAAACCACACTGCACATTAGATAGAAAAAAAATTAGGACGATGTAGTCCCTGATATACAAGATGGGACGGTCAACGCTGGAACACATTTGGTCAAAAGACTACTCTATGAGGGTTGACGTAGACCTAATTCCACCAACAACAACGTACGCACCAGTGGAGAATGGTTGGGTAAGGCAGGAATGCCATAGATCATATGTCTTCTCCATTAGGATTGACTTATAGCTAAACAACAGCTGTAGAAATACCTTTCAGCTCGATCAGGACTAACGTGCAGCTAAATAACAATTTGCTCATATTTGCTGGTTTTATTTACATTTTTTGTTTTGTTTTCTTTTTACTTATTTATTTTTTTGCCGATGTAGAACCAGCAGTTTGAATTTTATTTAATATTTATCAAATAATAATGTCAGTCGGTATGAAGACTCGCCTCAACACAAATATTACATTCCTATAGCAATGGGCTGTAACCTTTAAAATGAATGTCTCATTGAAGATTAAAACGTCGTATTCATTATACGGCGTATTCTTACACACCGCCGCAACCCACACATAAATATTACAATCAGCAATGTACCTCGTTAAATACATCGACATTCATTTGAATAATTCAAGTACGTAAACATTAATAAAAACACAGTACCCTGTGTGTGTGTGTGGTGGTGGTAGTAGTAGTAGTAACAACATTATATAGAGGGTGAAAAGAGAATCAAGTATTGAAAATAATGAAAGGAGGAGAGCAATAAATAAATTAGCTAGCTGACTACATTCACTGCATAGCCGTGTGCGTGTGTGCTTTCTGTGTCTTGACTAACCAGCTGAAAAGTTTACCAGCTGTTCTCTGTTTGGTATTAACGATAAATCTTAACATCATCTGATGGACGTTTTTAACTTTACGCACACACTATCTTCCGTTGTTTTACCAAAAACATGTACACACGCATCGCGTATGTGGTTGTATGATGTATTTGTGTGTGTGCGTAGTGTATATATATATATATATATATATACAACTATTTGTGTGTGTATATATATATATTTATATACTTATTTATATTTATATATATATATATATATATACATTTAAATATATTTATATATATTATATATATAAATATATATTTATATATATATATTTAAATATATATTTATACCAACATATTTATATGTATATATATATTTACTACATATATTTAATATGTATATACATATTTGATATATACATATATATTTAATATATCTCTTTTAATTGTTTCAGTCATTTGACTGTGGCCATGCTGGAGCACCGCCTTTAGTCGAGCAAATCGACCCCAGGACTTATTCTCTGTAAGCCTAGTACTTATTCTATCGGTTCTTGTGCCGAACTGTTAAGTTGCAGGGACGTAAACACACCAGCATCTGTTGTCACACAAACACACACACATACATATATGTATATCATCATCATCATCATCATCGTTTAACGTCCGCTTTCCATGCTAGCATGGGTTGGACGATTTGACTGAGGACTGGTGAAACCGGATGGCAACACCAGGCTCCAGTCTGATTTGGCAGAGTTTCTACAGCTGGATGCCCTTCCTAACGCCAACCACTCAGAGAGTGTAGTGGGTGCTTTTACGTGTCACCCGCACGAAAACGGCCACGCTCGAAATGGTGTCTTTTATGTGCCACCCGCACAAGCCAGTCCAGGGGCACTGGCAACGATCTCGCTCGAAAATCCTACAGGAGCCAGTCAGGCGGTACTGGCAACGGCCACGCTCAAAATGGTGCATCTCATGTGCCACCCGCACAAGAACCAGTCCAGGGGCACTGGCAACGATCTTACTTGGCTTGCCGGGTCTTCTCACGCACAGCCCATTTCCAAAGGTCTCGGTCCGTAGTCATCGCCTCGGTGAGGCCCAATGTACGAAGGTCTTGCCTCACCACCTCAGCCCAGGTCTTCCTGGGCCTACCTCTTCCACGGGTTCCCTCAACTGTTAGGGTGTGACGACGGGCTTCTTTCAGTTTCCGTCTACCAAATCTACTCACAAGTCCTTGATCGGCCTGAGGCTATAGTAGAAGACATTTACCCAAGGTGCCATGCGGTGGGACTGAACCCGGAACCATGTGGTTGGTAAGCAAGCTACTTACCACACAGCCACTCCTGCGCCTATATATATATATATATAGATAGATAGATATATTTAATATATATATAGGCACAGTGTGGTAAGTAGCTTGCTTACAAAGCATATGGTTCCTAGTTCAGTCCCACTGCGTGGCACCAACATCACTTGACAATTGATGCTGGTGTGTTTACATCCCTGTAAGTTAGAGGTCCGGTAAAAGAGACTCAAAGAATAAGTCCTGGGGGTCAATTTGCTTGAAGAAAGATGGTGCTCCAGCTTGGCTGCAGTCAAATGACTGGAACAAAAGAATAAAAGTATATATATATATATATATATATATATATATATATATATATATATATTGAAAAAGAGTGATCAGAATTTTGGAGAAAACCTTTTTTATTTTATTATATCTTCATTTTCATATGAATGCTTTCATTCGTCTTTTGAACTTGTCAAATACAATTCTATTGTATTTGACAAGTTCGAAAGACGAACGAAAGCATTCATATGAAAATGAAGATATAATAAAATTTAAAAAAAGTTTTTTTCAATATTCAATTCTGTACATCTCACCTAACACTCTACACACATACACATATATATATATTTATATAAGTATGTATATCTTTATATATATCTTTATATAGATATATATATCTATATATATATATATTTATATATTTATCTCTCTCTCTCTCTCTATATATATATATATATATATATTATATATATATATATATATATATATATATATATATATATATATATATATATATATATATATATATATTTAGGCTTATATTTATATATATATTTTTATATTTATATTTGTTTATATATATATTTACTGGCGACGGCCTGCTTCTGCTATATGTGTATATATATATATATATATATATATATATATACCATCATCATCATAGTTTAACGTCCACTTTCCATGCTAGCATGGGTTGGACGATTTGACTTAGGACTGGCAAGCCAGAAGGCTGCACCAGGCTCTAATCTGATCTGACAGAGTCTCTATAGCTGGATGACCTTCCTTATGCCAACAAAAGCCAAGTACAGAGGTTTATCTTTGGCTAGGTATTTCTCTTGCAGTTGCCCTACCAGAAATATAGCATCAATGGTGCTTCTATCTAGCACAAAATCAAACTGCATCTCATCTATGCTAAATCTCTCCCTAATTTGTTGTGCTATGACCCTCTCTGTGACCTTCATCACCTGATCCAGCAATTTGATCCCCCTGTAGTTATTTCTGTCTAAAGCATCACCTTTACCTTTGTAGCAGTTGACTATGTGTGTGTATATATATATATATATATATATATATATATATATATATATATATATATATACATATACATACATACATACATACATACATACATATGTGTGTGTGTGTGTATATATATGTATGCATGTATATACATACATCATCATCATCGTTTAACATCCTCATTCCATGCTGGCATGGGTTGGATGATTTGACTGAGGACTGGCAAACCATATGGCTGCACCAGGCTCTAATCTGATCTGGCAGAGTTTCTACAGCTGGATGCCCTTCCTAACACCAATCACTCCAAGAGTTAGTGGGTGCTTTTAGGTGCCACCGGCATGAGGGCCAGTCAGGTGGTACTGACAATGTCCACACTCAAATGGGGTTTTTTTATGTGCCACCTGCACAGGAGCCAGTCCAGCGGCACTAACAATGACCTCGCTCGAATATTTTTTTCATGTGCCACCGGCACAAGTGCCAGTAAGGTGACGCTGGTAACGATCACGCTCGAATGGTGCTTTTTATGTGCCACCAGTATGGAAGCCAGTCAGCTGCTCTGGCAACGATCACGCTCAGATGGCGCTCCACTAGCATGGATGCCAGTCATCGAATTTGATTTCAATTTCACTTGCTTCAACAGGTCTTCGCAAGCAGAGTTTAGTGTCCAATGAAGGAAAGGTATGCATAAGTGGGCTGGTTACATCCCTGGCATAGGCCACGGGTTATGGTCTCACTTGGCTTGCTGGGTCTTCTCACGCACAGCATATTTCCAAAGGTCTCGGACACTAGTCATTGCCTCGGTGAGGCCTAATGTTCAAAGGTTGTGGTTCACCACCTCATCCCAGGTCTTCCTGGGTCCACCTCTTCCACAGGTTCCCTCAACCGCTAGCATGTGGCACTTTTTCACATAGCTATCCTCATCCATTCTCACCACATGACCATCTCTTGCACACCACATCTGATGCTTCTTAGGTCCAACTTTTCTTTCAAGGCACTTACACTCTGTCGAGTATGCACACTAACATTACACATCCACCGGAGCATACTGGCTTCATTCCGTGCGAGCTTACGCATGTCCTCAGCAGTCACGGCCCATGTTTCACTGCCATCTAGCATGGCTACTGACTTGGTCACCTTGGTAACGGAAGCTATCAACTACTTCTAGTTTTTCTCCCTGGAATGTGGCAGAAGTTGTTCTCTGCAAATTTTCAGTGTTTATTGCTCCTGAGCATCTGCCACATGCAAAAACTATCTTCCTAGTTAGCCTTCCTTTGATATTGCTGCACCGTACATATGTGTGTGTGTGTGTGTAAATATGAACTCTGCTAGGACTGGTTTGAAACCCGGCTGCAAAAGGAAAAGGGTTGGGCATTGGGCCAGCGACCCGACCCCGTAAGAAACCTCAGTGCTACAGAAATGGCAAGAACAAACGAACATGTTCAAACTGATTGCGGAGGAAGTTACCACCTTACTATGACAGTGTTGGATCAAAGCTGTCAGGACATCCAACACCCAATACGTGGTTCAATCTTCAATGCAAAACAACCAACAAAAATTGGGACTTGGAATGTAAGACACTGTACCAGTGTGGCAGACTGGTGCAGCTGCATGAAGAAGTGGAAAGATATCAGGACAACCTCAGAATTAACAAAATGAGGTGGACTGGCAGTGGATGGTTGGTCAGTGACAGCAGGACCATTATCTACTCAGGCCATGAAGTGGAATACATGTGAAGAGTCAGCATCGTCATGTCCGCAAGGGCAGTTGGAGTGCTTATTGGATGGAAGGCTGCCAGTGATCATATCATCACCACCCGATTCCAAATGCGTTTGTCCAGGATCATTGTCATCCAGGCCTATGCCCCCATCAAAGACACAGAAGAGGTCGATAAAGAAGCTTTCTCCAACTAACTACAGAATGCCCTGGATTACGCCCCTCATCACGACTTAGTCCTACTAATTGGCAATTTCAATGCCAAAATCGCGAGAAACTGACAAGTGTACGTGCACATAATTGGCCCAAACAGCACAGCGGCTGATACTAGCAACAACAGTGATTGGTTGGTCTCGTTCTGCTTAATGAATGGGTTGATGATCAGAAACACTTACTTCGACCACAAGAAAACACGGCGGTCACCAGATGGTCGAACCTTTAACGAGGTCGACTACATCTGAATTAGTAAGCAGTGGAGATTGGCCCTGCTGGATGTGCCAGGGAGCAGATGTAGGCTCAGATCATTACCTCCTCTTCGTGAAGTGTTGGCTTCGATTGAGGTGCTTGCTGCTCGTGCAGAGTCACCCCACTTCCTTTACAGTGGAGAAATTTAAAGACTGAAGGCCAGTCAATCAATTCCAGTTGGAACTGAGAAACCGATTCCGACCTCTCGCAGATATGGGTGAGGTTGTCATCGACAGCTGCTTCAGGAAGTTCAAGGAGGCAATTATCAAAAGTGCTAAGAAGACCATTGGCAGATGCTGTGGCATGTACAAGGCGCGTTGGATCCAAGGTCGAACGTGGATGCTGGTTGATGCGAGACAAAAGGCTAAAATACAGCAAAACCTAGTGCAAATGGATGAAGCCCAGCAGGAAGCATCAGAGACATATCAGATACTGGATAAAAGAGTGAAGAAGAGCTGTCGGAAAGAAGCAGGATTGGTTGGAACAAAGGAGTCAGGAGGCACAGAAGCTGATGGATTGAAATGATACGAAAACTTTATACCATATTGTACACCGGAATGAGAAGCAGACAAGGGGTGCCCATCAAGGACAAGAACAGGATGTCATTACTGACGGTCGAACATCAAGCAAGAAGATGGGTTGAACACTTTAAGGAGATGCTCAATCAGCCTGTGCCTGCAGGCCTCTTTATCCTTGACCCACTGATCCCTGACAACCGAGACGGTGGCAGCGATACGGCTCCTGAAAAACAACAAGGTGCTGGGACTGGATATGATGGCAGCAGAGATGCTGGAACATCCCATAATCGAACATCTGACAGCCCTCCTTAATGTATGCTGGACAACAGGCCAGGTCCCAGAGGATTGGCAATGGGGGGTAATTGTCAAGCTTCCAAAAAAAGGAAACCTTGCCGATTGCAATAATTAGAGAGGGATTACACTTCTATCTGTCCCTGGAAAGGTCTTCAGTATCGTCCTCTTCAGATGACTGCAACAGGCAGTCGATAAGAGGCTCCAAGGAAAACAAGTCAGTTTTTGATGCAGACGGTCATGCAATGAACAAATCTTCACGTTGTGCAACATTACTGAACAAAGCCTAGAATATCAGCAACAGCAATGAATCATTTTAATTGATTTTGTCAAGGCATTTGACAGCATACATCAGAGATCATTGTGGTGCATCGCTTGTGACTACAGCATTCCCGAGCATTTCGTTGATGCCTTTCGGAGCCTTTACCATGAGTTTAGGTGTTGCATTCAAACAGATGGGCTACACCAACTACTTTGCCATTGAAATTGGTGTATGTCAAGGGTGCATTCTATCCCCTCCCCTATTTTTTATGGCGATTGACTTCGTCATGTGCCAATGCAGATTTGGGATTTCATGGTGTGGGTTGGAGTACCTGTCTGACCTCGACTTTATCAATGACATTGCATTCCTCCGAGCGATGAATGTCATTCACACAATGATAGAGAGATTGGAACGTGAAGCAGCCAAGATCAGACTCCGCATAAGTGCAAACAAGACTAAGAACATGAGGATTGGATATGTTGATGGGAACAAAAATGGCATCCCCTTGATGATTGGACAACACCAAATCGAGGAAGTTGATGAGTTCACCTATTTGAGCAGTGTCGTGGCCAACAACAGAGACACTGAATGTGACATTACCTGCCTGATTGGAAAGGCCTTAACTTTCTTTCAAAGACTCAGACCCATCTGGACAGGCAGGGCGATCTCCACCAAGTCTAAAGTGCACCTCTTCAACAGCATCATCATATCGGCAATATACGCGGCGGAAATGTGGAAGACATCGGCAATGATGTATGTCTGCTACAATGCCTCAGGCAGATACTGCGAATATCATACCAGGACCATATCACCAATGACAAGATACATCGTTGAACTAATATCTGTCTACTCCATGACATTGTCACTGAGCATGCCACTTGTGATTCGCAGGCTATGGTCTCCGATTACCATTGTCGCGGCATGCAAAAACTGCCATTCTGTGGAAGCCACCGCATGACAAGAGAAAACAAGGGTAACCAGGAGAGTCTTGGCACCACACCTTCATCGATGATTTCACACACACACATATATATACATATGATGGGCTTCTTTCAGTTTCCATCTACCAAATCCACTCATAAGGCTTTGGTTGGCCTCAGGCTATAGTAGAAGACACTTGTCCAAGGTGCCATACAGTGGGACTGAACCCAGAACCATGTGGTTGGAAAGCAAGCTACTTACCACACAGCTACTCCTGTGCTTGTATATGTATATATACATATGTGATACATATCAATTAAGAGAACATGGATTATATACTTAATATATACCTATTGATTTAGGGAAATTTATTTCTCAAAGATAGGTATTAAACCATGATATGGGCATTTTGTCACAGGTGTGAATCCTCATGATACAGGTAACTTGGATGTAATCATTCCTTTAAGAGGTCAATATATCCTCTAATTAATGTGTGTGTGTGTGTGTATATATATATATATGTATGTATGTGTGTATGTATGTATACACCCATAAGGTGTTTGGGCTAAATTTGACAGTTTGCACAAAATTAAAAAAAGCATAATATTCCATCCAAAAATAAAGTGTTTTTAAAAAAATCAAAAGATATCAACTAGATTATGGCTGTGAGATAACAGTTTGCTCTCAGCTTATATCACAACCTCACGATGGCTCCAGAACCTTACATTCCTTACTTTCTCCCTGGGAAGATCTTTAAACATCTTTAATCTTAGCCACCAGCTTGGCCTAGGTGTTGCAGGCACAGTGGTTGGTGTCTTTCTCAACTGTGCCTCACACACAGTAATTCCATGGGATTACAATTGGAGGAATTAGGAGGAAAAAAATTGGTGGCTGATGAAGTCATGGAAATTCTCCAACAAACACTTTTGACTCTTTCTGGGTGTGTGGCAAGGAGCTGAATCCTGCCACACATATGGCCTTCCAGAATCAACTTTCTCTAGACAGGGTTCAACCACAATATTCAGCAGCTTCACATAGCTGTCTGAATTGTGCCTGAGGCCCTGTTGGTAGATGTAGAGATGAATTCTATTGTCAGGAAGCCTGCTGCAACCTTTCCTCCTGGTCATGGTTTTGTAGTCTGTGTTGCAGCTGTCCATATCAGGTTGTACAGCCTTTACATTCTTCATAGACCATTGAGCTGCAGTCATGATATGGGCATTTTGTCACAGGTGTGAATCCTCATGATACAGGTAACTCTTTTCCCATTTTCAGATGGCTTCCAACCCCCTCTGCATACACGTATGTATTTATATATATATATATATATATATATATATATATATATCATCATCGTCATCATCATCATCGTCATCATCATCATCATCATCGTTTAACGTCCGCTTTCCATGCTAGCATAGGTTGGACGATTTGACTGAGGACTGGTGAACCAGGTGGCTACACCAGGCTCCAATCTGATCTGGCAGAGTTTCTACAGCTAGATGCCCTTCCTAACGCCAACTACTCTGAGAGTGTAGTGGGTGCTTTTACATGCCACCGGCACGAAGGCCAGTCAGGTGATACTGGCAACGGCCACACTCGAAATGGTGTCTTTTATGTGCCACCTGCACAGGAGCCAGTCCAGCGGCACTGCCAACGATCTCGCTCAAATATATATATATATATATATATATATATATACATATATATGATGAACTCTCCCGTCGTATGAGAGTTTGATAATTTCTTACTGAACAACCACACAGATGATTTGCTTATAGCAATCAAATGTTTGTGTAGACATAAGCTCACTCCCTCTGTCAGATGTCGAAATGATCGCAGAGCAATGTGAAATGCAGTGCTTTGCTCCAGAACACAACGCAATACCCAGTCTGAGAATTGAACCCACAATCTCACAGTCGTGATTGCAACACTAAGCCATACACCTTCACATAAATATTATATGTATGTGTTTATATATATATATGCGTATGTGTGTATTATATCGCTTCATGCACATACCAAAATACATTTGTGTCTTAGAATATAAGTATTTGATTTTCTAATATATAGATATACTAATATTATTATATATGTCTTTGTGTGTGCCCACTCTTTGATCTGATGGTCACTGAGGAAGATAGGAGTAGATGAAAGGCTTGTAAAAGCCATACAAGCCATGTATAGGGGTGTTGTCAGTAAGGTGGAAGTTTCTCGCATGTACAATGATGAATATAGAGTACAGGTGAGTGTTCACCAGACCTTGATCTGAGTCCCTTCCTGTTCATTGTTGTCCTCCAGGCCATAACAGGAATTTAAGAGCAGCTGCCTTGCAAACTGCTTTATGCTGATGACCTTATTCTTATGACAAAATCTGTAACAGGATTAGGAAAAAATTCCTAGTGTGAAAGCAAAACCTAGAATTGAAAGGCCTTAAATTTTACTTAACAAAGACCAATGTTCTAGGAAGCAGGAAAATAGACAGGATGCTACTTCATTCAGTCAAATGACCTTGCCCGACATGTGGGAAAGGTGTAGGAAGGAATTCCATACGGTGTACCCAGTGCAAGTTATGGATACACAAGAAGTACAGTGGAGTTACAAGAAGGTTAATAGAGAAAGCAGTCTTTGTATGTGGAAGATGTACAGGTGCCATAAAAACTAAGGATACATGGGAAATTGATTTTCTCAAATGTCCTGGTGAATCCCTAGAGGTAGTAGATAGTTTCTGTTACCTAGATACCCTAATTAGTAGTTTAGAGGACTGTTCTGAAAATATAATAGTTAGAATAAGAATTGGTGAAAGTTTAGAGGGCTATTGCCTCAGCTGGCAAAAAGAAGTCTTTCTCTCAATGAAAAGTAGATTGTATGATGTTTGTGTATGAAGAGCTATGTTACATAGTAGTGATATGTGGACCCTAAATGCAGAGGACATGTTAAGACTGGAGAGGAATAAAGCTAGTAAGTTCTGCGAGATGTGCAATGTCAATGACATATGGCAAGGTGCTAGTGTACTGAGAGAGAAATTAGGCATAAGAAGAATCAGATGTGTGCACAAGAGAAGACTGCACTGCTTTGGTCAACTGATGTGTATGAATGAGGACCACTGCATACAGAAGTATAAGTTATTTAAAGTGGACGGAACTTGTGGATGAGGGACACCCAGGAAGATGTAGGATAGAGTATTGAAGGTTGATCTCAAGATGCTGAGCTTTACAGAAAAGATGACAAAAGACCAAGATGATTGGCAGTTTACAGTGATCAAGAAGACACATCCATCATGCCCAAAATGATGTCCTAAACCCACCTTGGTTATATTTGTGCATGTGTGTCTCTGCCCTGACAAGCATTTCCCCACATCTCATCCCCTAACCTCCATCATCTCTCTATCTATGGTGCTACTCATCTGCTGTAATCACCTGAAAGCAGAATTGGACATATTACATCCCCTCCCCCACTTTCTGTGTGCTTTGAGTTACTTCCCCACCCCACAGGAACTACTTCCATTTCTTACTATCATCCCTCGTATACTGTTTTCACTAATCACCTTTCTCTGTCTTCAGCAACAAATCTCCCTCCTTTGCTATATCCCATTCTTAATACCTCTAATTTGCTATCATTCTCAAGATGATTGATAGTGGTATAGAGGACAAAAGTAATCCCTACTTCCATGATTCAATTGACACAACTGTTCCAAGGCTGCAACCATATATAGAACACTGGTGGATCTTCTGGTGGCATTATTTTTTCTGTTGCAATACAAATAAAATGTAAGGTCTCTTAATTTTCTTTATTATGATTCTATGTGTACCTCCCTTGCATGAGCTTAAGACACATTCCACTGATTTGTTTGCCTTGGCTGAGTGGGTATGCAGTATTATCCAAATTACCCCACTTCTCCAAGTTTGTATGTGAGGGTAAGAGACCATAAACAAATCTAAGGACAAAACCTGTCCTAAGAGGAATCATATGCCATTTGCATTCCAGCTGAGTCTTCTTTGGAAATCTTTCACATCGTACGGTGTCCTTGTTTGACTATTTCTGAATTCATTTGGCATCTTCTTCTCCGTACCTCACTTCCTCTATTATCATGTCCCCATTTTCTACAGTTTTCAGTTTGGGTTGGATTGACCTCACAACCTTGTCTTTTGAATCCTTAAACATACACAAGAGCCTTGCTTCTGCAGCCTTGCATTTTTCTACATATGTGGACTTTAGGAGTAGCTTCAGTTTTGACTGGTGACCGTAAAGTGCAATATCAGTGAGGTCAGACAGTATACTAAGTCATTTCCTTGTGTATTTATTAATCTTGGCCTCCATCATTTCCATTGTTTTAATGCCTGTCATATATTAGCTGTAGCCAGAGAAACTTTGGTATCAGCATGAACTGCAGGCACCAGACTTTGTATTAGCAAGATAGGCCTAATAGATCTATTGTTTGTAAGCTCTCTTTTGCCATTTGGTTGGTTTCATTTCCTCATTTTGTGTCATTCAAGCTGTCAAACCATTTCCCATAGATTTGGACTGTTGGTGAGCTAGAGTGAGCAAAACGTAGCTAATTTCCTATCCATAAAGAGTGGTTCTGTGATTTCTTAGGTTTAAATTTCATTCTAGATGAGAGAAAACCCTCATCTACTGCTTCAAAATCCCGTGTTTCATCTTCCTTTGTAGAGAGTAAATTTGTGTGACCCATAGAGGCTCTTAAAGAAAGCATTTGTATCAGATACGTATCATTCATCACTGCCTTCAGGATGACCTTCGTTGCCAGCATGAACGTTATTGAAAAAAATGACACAGACCAGTGCTATAGCAACTTTCACATTGATCTAGTTTGTTGTGAAATTTTTTGTGGAGAATTACACTGAGAACTCATGAAAGTACCTTTTCAACATTTCTTGGATGTTCTTTGGTGCATAATAAATCTCAAGAGTCAGTTGAGTCATCTTGTGTGGAACTGATCCATTGCTAGATTGAGCTGCAGGGCATTGAGATCCCTTTTCTCTGTTATGGTTTCTTGCCACATCATTGAGGCATCTGTGCATCCAGACACTCTTAAGATGCTTCTTTTCTGGGCTGGCGTGTCCAGGTACATATTACCCGTTAACCACCATAACAGAGAAGATTTTCCCCTCAACATTCAGAAGTGATATTGGTCTGAATGAATTGTTATGGGATTACTGTTCTTTGGGAATATACACACTGTCAGGTACCATCTACTGGTTACTGGTCTTCAGGTACCTTCATGCTGATCTTAATAATTTTGGGAGTCATTCATGAGCATCAGGACATTTTTATACAGTAGATAGGGAATTTCATTTGACTTTGGCTTCTGAAATACTTTGTCACAGAATTAGTAGTTTGTTGCTGAACATTTTCTCTGGCATTGCTATCCTCACCAAGCTCTGGATCTCAAATGGTGACTTGGAAAGAGAGTTAGAATAAATTTTCTTGAGGAACTGTTCAGAAGTTACTTTAACCACAGTGGATATCCTAAACATTGACTGCTTGAAATTTTCTGGTAAACTAGAAGCAATCTTGAGACTACTGTTTTTTACTCCTCCCACTTTTTGCTTCCAAGTATATCTAAAGTTTCTCTAGCCCTTGAATCAAAAATTCTGATGTGGTCTTCATCTACATTGTTTACATTTGACAGATATTTGTCCTCATCTTGTTTGTTGTTAACACAATGTTTTGGCTGATATACCCGCCAGCTTTCATCAGGTGTCTTGGGGGAAATTTTGAACCTAGGTTCTCATTCCTAAGGTATTTTTCAATGTTATTATTATTATTATTATTATTATTTTTATTATTCAGGTCAATGCCTGGAATCGAACTCGGAATCTTGGGGTTAGTAGCCCATGCTCTTAACCACTACACCATATGCCCATGGGCATATCCGTCAAATGTAAATAATTTACATAATTCCTCATCTCTTAAATATAGAACTGTATGGTCTTATCTGTTTCTTCAGATCACTTTTCTAACTCCAGATGTTATCCATCTCTTATTGATGCTTTGGGTTCATCATCATCATCATCATCATTTAAAACCTGCTTTCCATGCTGGCATGGGCTGGATGGTTTGACACGGGCTGGCTAGGTAGAAGACTGAACCAGGCTTCACTGTGTGTTTTGGCAGGGTTTTTACAGCTGGATGCCCTTCCTAACAGCAACTACCTCACAGAGTGGACTGAGTGCTTTTTACATGGCATCAGCACCATCTTACGTAGCAATACTCTTACTCTTTACTCTTTTACTTGTTTCAGTCATTTGACTGCATCCATGCTGGAGCACTGCCTTTACTCGAGCAAATTGACCCCAGGACTTATTCTTTGGAAGCCTAGTACTTATTCTATTGGTCTCTTTTGCTGAACCGCTAAGTTACGGGGAAGTAAACACACCAACATCGGTTGTCAAGCGATGTTGAGGGGACAAACACAGACACACAAACACACACACATATATATATACATATATACGACGGGCTTCTTTCAGTTTCCATCTACCAAATCCACTCACAAGGCTTTGGTCGGTCCGAGGCTATAGTAGAAGGCACTTGCCCAAGGTACCACGCAGTAGGATTGAACCCGGAACCGTGTGGTTGGTAAGCAAGCTACTTACCACACAGCTACTCCTGCACCTATGCTCAAGAAGACCCATACCCCACAGCAAAAGTGTTAAGACTGATCCTTCTGGTTGCATAAAACACTCATGGCAGTGCCACATAAAAGCATCCATGCAATATCACACAAAAGCGCCCGTGTGGAAACATATAAAAGTGCTGATGCAGCAACATGTAAAGGCGCTTGTGCGGTGCCACATAAAAGCACCCAGCACATTCTGTAAAGCTTTTACATGGGACTGCACAAGCGCTTTTACATGTTGCTGCATGAGCACATTCTGTAGAAAACCAAGCCAAATCAGACTGGAGTCTGGTGCAAACCCCTGGCTTGCCAGCTCTGGTCAGACCGTCCAACTCAAGCCAGCAAGGACAACAGATGTTAAATGATGATGATGATATAAAGAAAGAACACAAATGGGTTAAGTTCACTACAACTGTTTCAGACATGTTTTTATTGAAGAATAAACTGATTACATCATGAAAAAAATTGTTTTCTTCAGGTGAACTGAATGCTTAGTATTTTAAAATATAAAATTTGGTTTTGAGAATACCATGATGTGGAACATATGTTGACCCTCTCATTGTGGAAACAAGTGAGACAGTGACTCCAATATCAGCATATCATCCAATATTATAAACCTGTCAACAACCTATCAACTTTTCAGCCTGCATGTGTCTGTATAATTTCATAGATATGTATATTTACATAGATATGTATATTAATTTGTTCATATTTATGTGTATGTAAATGTTGAGACATGTCCATGTATGCATTGCTGCATGTGTGACAGTCTGTATTTTGTATAGACACAGCTGTGCAAATCTCAACCATAAATTGGTGTATTTAAAAAAAAAATACACTGATTCCAGTGAATCCTACACACAATTTATATATATATATATATATATATATATATATATATATATATATATATATATATACATACATATATATATATATATATGTGTGTGTATATATATATACATTCGGTTAAAATGTCTTACAGTTAAGCTGGTTCCTATGTATTTCCCTGAAGAGAAGATTACATCCTTATCAACATCACCTATTCTTTTGGAAGGTACAATTTGTAATCTTCGAAACATATGTTGAAAATAAAAGAATTCATTTAACATATGCGTTTTACTCCATTTATTAAATTTATATATATATATATATATATATATATATATATCTTTTTTGTTTTTTATCTTTTTACTTGTTTCAGTCGTTAGACTGTGGCCATGCTGGGGCACTGCCTTAAAGAATTTGTAGTCAAATGTATAGACCCCAGTAATTTTTTTTTAAAGCCTGGTACTTATTCTGTTGATCTCTTTCACTGACCACTAAGTTACAGGGACATAAACACACCAACACTGGATGTCAAGTGGTAGAGGAGGGGGAGAAACCCAGATACACATACATAGATATATACATGATCATGATGATAATGATGATCATCGTTTAATGTCCATCTTCCATGTGTGGATGGGTAGGATGGTTGACAGGAGCTGGCCAAGTAGAAAAACTACCCTAGGCTGCTGTGTTTGTTTTGATGGATTTTATGGCTGGATGCCCATCCTAAGACTAACCACTCCACAGAGTGGACTCAGTGCTTTTTACATGGCACTAGCATGATTTTTACAGCTGGATGCCTTTCCAAACAGCAACCACTGGCAGGGTAGCTAAGTAATTCACAAGAGAAGGAATTATGAGAGGGGCAGAGGCATTTGAGGATGGTGGGGACTTGTGTCAGAGGATGAAAGGTTAGAGTGTGACAAAAAGACAGAGAGACAGAAGCAGGTGTCTTTCCACAACAAAGGGAACATTAGATAAAGTGATCCAGTATCAAATGATGTAAGGTTAGAGTGTAACAGAGAAATAGAGAGGCAGAAATAGGTGTCTTGCTATACAGGAAGTACTCGGTTACCTAGTGTGAGAGAGAGAGAGAAAGAGGGGCCAGAAACAAGTGTGCTGATGTAAAGGAGATTCTTGGTTACCTAGTCAGAGGAAAAGCAAGAGAAGGAGAGAGAGAGTGAGTGACCAAGGGAAAGAGAGAGACAGTAAGAAACAGCAAAAGTATGAGAGAAGAAAAGAGATGGTGTAGTGTTAGGGTATACTCACAAGTAAAAAGAATATGAGCATAGAACCTGGGTAGAAATAATAGGGAGCGGATGTTGCGGGTGGGGGAGCAGCAATACAGTGAGCAGGGTACTGAGGGCAAGAAAGGAGATTGGAAAACAATCATAGTTTATGAAGAGGAAATGTGAAGAAGAGAAAAATGCAGTTAGAAGAGAAGTTGTAGTTTAGTTTCTTAGGGTAGTGTGTTGTTATTTGTGTGGGACACAACTCTTCTAGCACTCAGTTTCATGGACAGGTCTTCTCTAGAACCTCATATTGCCAAACATCTCAGTCCGCTGTCATTTCCTCCGTGAGCCCCAACATCCTAAGATCAGTCCTCACCACTTCATGCCATGTCTTCCTGGGTCTCCCACTTCCACAGGTACCATCCCTTTCAGTGACAGGTGCTTCTGTATACAACTGTCTTCACTCAAAAGCATCACATGTCCAAACCAATGCAATCTCTTCTCCTGCACACCACATTTAATCCCTCTTATGCCCAACTTTTCTCTTAATACAGCTGTGCTATGTCAGTCATGCACACTGATGTTGCAAATCCAACAGAGCATACTGCCTTCATTCCTCTCCAGTCTATGCATATCTTCCGCAGTCAGAGCCCATGTCTCACTACCATGTAACATAGCCATTCTCACACAAGCATCATACAATCTACTTTGCCCTCTGAGAGAGAGTTCTTTTTGCTGCCAACAGAGGTAGTACTTCTCAGAAATTCTTCCATCCTATTCTTATTCTAGAAACAATACTTTCAGAGCATCCACCACCATTACTAAATTTGGTCACCTAAATAGCAGTAACTATCTACTACTTCAAGAGAGCCTCATGGGCATTTGAAAGAGTTTAAGTCCCTTGTGCTCTTAGCACTTATTGTTCCTGCGCGTCTACCACACATGAAAGCTACCTTATCTGATAGCTGACCCATGATTCTACTGCATCTCTTATGCGTCCATAGCTTACACTTGATGCAGCAATTGAAATTATCTCCCACTCCTTTCCTACATGTTGAGCAGGGCCAGCTGCTCAACATGTTGACCAGCTGGAATGAGAGTTTTATCTCCCTTCTCACTAACAACAATTTTGTCTTAGCTAAGTTAACTTTAAGGCCCTTCAATTCCAGGTTTTGCTTCCAAATCCGGAATTTCTTCTCCAACTCTTCTACAGATTTTGCAATAAGAGCAAGATCATCAGCATATAATAGTTCCCATGGGCATCCAGTTTTAAATTCATCTGTTATGGCCTGGAGAACTATGATGAATAGGAGTGGACAAAGAACTGATCCCTGGTATACTTCAACTTCTACATTAAATTCATTACAGTATTCAAGGTCAACTCTCACCTTACTGACAGCATTGCTATACATGGCTTGAACTGCTCTAACAAGCCACCACTCTACTCCTAGCTTCCTTAGAGACCACCAAATAAGAGAGTGGAGAATCCTGTCGAAAGCTTTCTCCAGGTTGACAAAGGCTAAGTACAATGGCTTACTTTTGGCCAAATACTTTTCTTGCAACTGTCTCACTAGGAAGATGGCATCTGTGGTACTTCTCCCAGGAACAAAACCAAACTTATCTCATCTAGTTTAATTCTATCCCTAATCAGTTGAGATATAACCCTAATTTTCATGACCTGGTCCAGCAGTTTGATACCTCTGTAGTTGTTTCTATCTTTACCTTTATAGCATTTGACTATAATACTGCTGCACCAGACTTTGGAGATGATGCCTTTCTGAATAACCTGATTAACTATAATGATGGTGTGGACTTGCTAGACCTGGTTGTGAAAATTACATAGAGAGTTATATCTCAACTAATTAGGGATAGAATTAAACTAGATGAGATGCAGTTTGGTTTTGTACCACAGATGCTATCATCATCATACATTTTAATCATCTTAGCAGTGATACCCAATGGTCCAGGGGCTTTCCCAGTTTTCATTTTCTTAATTGCCTTATCTATTATACTGATATCAGCTCAGATGGCTGGTACCTGAATTGGTTCAATATTTGAAAGACTTTCCTTCTCCCAATCATTCTCTACATTTAACAACCTTTCATAATGGTATCTCCACATCTTTTTCTCTGAGTCATTTAAAACTAGAAGTGGTTGATAGTTTCCATTACCTAGGTAACCAAGTCAGTAGTTGGAGTGGATGCTATGAGAGTGTAGCCGCTAGAATAAGAATAGCCTGGGCAAAGTTCAGAGAGCTCTTACCTCTGCTGGTGAGAAAGGGACTCTCGCTCAGAGTAAAAGACAGACTGTATGACGCATGTGTACGAACAGCCATGCTACATGGCAGTGAAACATGGGCCGTGACTGCTAAGGACATGCGTAAGCTTGCAAGGAATGAAGCTAGTATGTTCTGCTGGATGTGTAATGTCAGTGGGCATACATGACAGAGTGTAAGCACCCTGAGAGAAAAGTTGGACCTAAGAAGCATCAGATGTGGTGTGCAAGAGAGACGACTGCGCTGATATGGTCATGAGTTGTGTATGGATGAGGACAGCTGTGTGAAAAAGTGTCACACCCTAGCAGTAGAGGGAACCTGTGGAAGAGGTAGACACATGAAGATCTGGGATGAGGTGGTGAAGCACAGCCTTCGAACATTGGGCCTCATAGGAGAAATATCAAGGTATCAAGACCTTTGGAGATATGTTGTGCTTGAGAAGACCTGGCAAGCCAAGTGAGACCATAACCGTGGCCTATTGCCAGTGCAGCATAACCAGTCCATTTAAGAGTACGCTTCAATCATTGGGCAATAAACTGCGCTTGCAAAGACTTGTTGAGTCAAGTGAATTCATTGTCGTGGCCGACGACAGTACCGCCTGATTGGCACCTGTGCCAGTAGCACATAAAAAGCATCATTCAATGGTGGTCGATGCCAGTGCTGCCTGACTGGCTCCCATGCCAGTGACACATAAAAAGCACTATTCAAGCATGGTCGATGTCAGTACTACCTGACTGGTCCTCATGCCTGAGTGGTTGGCATTAGGAAGGGCATCCAGCTGTAGAAACTGTCAGATCAAATTGGAGCTTGGTGCAGCCTTCTGGCTTGTGGCCCTCAGTCAAACCGTCCAACCCATGCCAGCATGGAAAGCAGACATTAAACGATGACAGTGATGATAATGATGACTAAGCGCAAGCATACCATTATCCATTCGCATACATTTCTCACCTTCCGCATCTCTGTTCTCTCTGATACACTGCTTTGCAATCCTGAACACCTCATGCCTCTGATCCTTGTGCTGTAGAACATTAGCAAACTTCTTACCTTCTGTTATTCCTTTTGCTATGTAGACTTGACGCCCAGCCTCCCTTCAGGCTCCCTGGTATAATGCTTTACTTCCACCATTTTCCCAGTCGTTCCAGGCCTGTGTCTTTGTTTTTATAACACTGTCCACCTTGTTTCACCACCAAGTCACCCTCAGCCTTTGCATCAACCACAGATTTGGTCAGCAGCACTCAGTAAATTGTCCCGCCGGAATTTCCAGTTGTCCTCAGATCTATATGTCCCTTCTTTCTCCTCTGGGACATATATATACATATATGACAGACCCACAAGGCTTTGATCAGCCCAAGGCCATAGTAGAAGATACTTGCCTAAGGTGCCATGCAGTAGGACTCAACCCAAAACTGTGTGGTTAGAAAGCAAACTTCATATTTCTTTACTGCCCACAAGGGGCTACACACAGAGGGGACAAACAAGGACATACAAATGGATTAAGTCAATTATATCGACTCCAGTGCGTAACTGGTACTTATTTAATCGACCCCGAAAGGATGAAAGGCAAAGTCGACCTCGGCGGAATTTGAACTCAGAACGTAAAGACAGATGAAACACCGCACAGCATTTCGCCCGGCGTGCTAACATTTCTGCCAGCTCGCCGCCTTTAGAAAGCAAACTTCTTACCACACAGCCACGTCTGCTCCTATATATATATATATATATATATATATATATATATATATATATATATATATACGCACGCACGCACGCACACACGCACGCACACACGCACACATACATATATACATATATACATATATATATATATATATATATATATATATATATATAGCAAGTTAGTTTTTGCATGTGGCAGATGTTCAGGTGCAATAAAGACTGTAAACAAACAGGAAACAACTTCTATCTCATTCCAGGGTGAAAAACTAGAGGTAGTCGATAGCTTCCGCTATCTGGGCGACCAAGTTAGTAGTGGGGGTGGGTGCGCTGAAAGTGTAGCTGCTAGAATAAGAATAGCCTGGGCAAAGTTTAGAGAGCTCTTACCCCTGCTGGCGACAAAGGGACTCTCACTCAGAGTAAAAGGCAGACTGTATGACGCATGCGTACGAACAGCCATGCTACATGGCAGTGAAACATGGGCTGTAACTGCTGAGGACATATGTAAGCTCGCAAGGAATGAAGCCAGTATGCTCCGTTGGATGTGTAATGTCAATGTGAATACCCGTCAGAGTGTAAGTATCTTGAGAGAAAAGCTGAACATTAGAAGCATCAGTTGTGGCGTGCAAGAGAGACGATTGCTCTGGTATGGACATGTGGTGAGAATGGATGAGGATAGCTGCGTGAAAAAGTGCCACACCCTAACAGTTGAGGGAACCCGTGGAAGAGGTAGGCCCAGGAAGACCTGGGCTGAGGTGGTGAGGCAAGACCATCGTACATTGGGCCTCACCGAGGCGATGACTACTGACCGAGACCTTTGGAAATGTGCTGTGCGTGAGAAGACCCGGCAAGCCAAGTAAGATCGTTGCCAGTGCCCCTGGACTGGTTCTTGTGCGGGTGGCACATGAGATGCACCATTTTGAGCGTGGCCGTTGCCAGTACCACCTGACTAGCTCCCGTAGGATTTTCGAGCGAGATCGTTGCCAGTGCCCCTGGACTGGCTTGTGCCGGTGGCACATAAAAGACACCATTTCGAGCGTGGCCGTTTTCGTGCGGGTGACACGTAAAAGCACCCACTACACTCTCTGAGTGGTTGGCGTTAGGAAGGGCATCCAGCTGTAGAAACTCTGCCAAATCAGACTGGAGCCTGGTGTTGCCATCCGATTTCACCAGTCCTCAGTCAAATCGTCCAACCCATGCTAGCATGGAAAGCGGACGTTAAACGATGATGATGATGATGATGATGATATATATATATTTCAACACATAAATACTAAACAGTATATATCAAGGATAAAATCCTTTATATATACTGTTCAGTATTTACGCATTGAAAAAATTTTATCTTTCTACTCATTCTACAATACATTCCAATGCTTCAAAAACAAACTTGTTTGTTTACATATGACGTTATACACACACACACATATATATATCATTAGCATCATCATCATCATTTAACATCCATTTTCCATGTTGGCATGGTTTGACAGGAGCTGGTAAGGCCAGAGGCTGTACCAGGTTCCATTGTCTGTTCTGGCATGGTTCCTTTGGCTGGATGTTCTTCCTAATGCCAACCACTTCACAGAGTGTTTACTGGGTGCTTTTTATGTGACACCAGTATGAGTGCTTTTAACATGGCACTAGCACTTGTGCTTCTTAAGTGGTACCAGCACCAGAATCAATTCTGCTTTGGTGGACAGCTCATTTTGAGAATAGCAGGGCTCCAGACATCTCAGTCCTTTGCCATCTCCTTCACAAGGCTCAGTGTCTTGAGATTGGCCTGCAGTACTTTGTCCCATGTCTTCCCCTTCAACTGATCGACACTTCTGTATACAACTGCCCTCATCCATACACATAACATGACCAAACCAGTGTAGTCTGCTCTCTTGCACACTGCATCTATTTTCTCTTAAGCCTAACTTTTCCCTCAATGCATTATGATTTTGTTGCACATGTACGCTGATGTTGCACATCCAGCAGAGCATACTAGCTTCATTCCTCTCTAGTCTTCGCATGTCCTCTACATTCAAGCCCCAATATCTCACCACCATATAGAATTGCTGTTCGTAAACATGCACCATACAACCTTCCATTCACTCAGAGATCGAGAACTTTGGTTGCCAACAGAGGCAAAAGCACTTTGAATGTTCTCCATCCTATTCTTATTCTAGTGATTACACTTTCTGTACATCCTCCTCCACTACTAACTAGGTCACCTAGGTAGCAGAAATTATCCACTGCCTATAAAGAACTTCCGCAACATTTGAGAAAATCAATTTCCCAAGTAGTTTTTATGGCTCCTGTGCATCTTCCACATACAAACACTACACTCACTGATAACCCTATTATTCCATTGCACCTCTTGTGTATCCATAGCTTGCATTGGGTACACCAAATGGAATTACTGCCTACACCTTTCCTACATATCAAGCAGAGCCATTTATCTAATGAGGGAAGGGTCCTGTCCATTTTCTTGCTTACTAGATCCCTAGTCTTTGCTAAGTTAACCTCAAGGTCCTTTGATTCCAAGTTTTACTTCCACACCTGGAATTTTTATTCCTAGTTCTGTTAAAGAATCAATATGAGAGCTATATAGCAGTTCCTGCGGGTAGCCAGTCTTGAATTTCTGTTATGTCGTGGAGGACTATGATGAATAGGAGGAGACTGAGAACCAAACTCTGAGGAATGCTTACCTGCACACTAAATTCATACTTATATTCATGGTTAACTGTCACCTTACCAACAGAATCTCTGTACATAACCTGTACAGCTTTCGGAAGCCACTCATCTGCCCCTAGCTTCCTCAGAGCCTACCATATCACACAGTGGGGTACACACACATCATCATCAGCAGCTGCTTTCTATGCTGGTATGGGTTGGATGGCTTAACAGAATCTTGGATTGGAGGATAACTTTTTCTTCTAATGTCTCAGTTTTGGTATGCACTTTATGGCAAAATGCCCTTTCTAACACCAACCAGTTTGCAATGGATTCTGTATGATTTTTCTTAGTATCAGCATTACAAAGTTGTCTTGACAAGGGAAAGACTAAACATTTCTCTTAATCCTGTGTTACCCCAATTCGATTTAGCAATCACTTTACAGAGTGTATTGAGCGTTTTTTGATGGCTCCTTGTATCTGATGTCACCTTGTAACTAAAGAGAGAGCTCCTGTGACTGAGAGAAAGAGAATAAGAGAGCAAGTGATGAATTTAGGTGAGGTGTGGAGAAGTTAAAGTGTGATGGGAGGAAAAGGTTTATTGCTGTCACAGTTAGTGAGGAGAGTAATAGAAACATTGCTAGAGAAGGGGAAAGGGAAGGAGTAATGTCAGGAGTTAGCAAGAGTGATTCAGGAGATAATAGGGTGGGCTGAATAGAAAGAGATTTAGAGCTATTTTGCAGTGTATATGGGTGGGTAGGTGGAGTTTGGGGAGTCTTCCCTGCCTTCACATTCTTAATTGTTGTATCTATCATACAGCTGTCTACTGGAATGGCCAGTCTCTTCGTTGGGTTTATAATGTGTAGACCTCTCTCTCTGCCTTGCAATTCCCAGTCTGTTATAGCAGCACTTCCATGCCTTTTTCATTTCAGAATTACTAAGTGCAAGTGTACCATTATTCATGTCTACATACATAATGTAGAATATTGACAAAGCTCCTATTTCTGGTTTTCCCCCTCGCTATGTATAACTGATGTCTAACTTCTCATAAAGTTTCTTTGCTCTTTTCCTCTTTCCAAGCCTATCGCTTTGCTTTTATGCCTCTGTTCCATCACCACATCACCTTCAGTTTGCCTGGCACCTTGCACCAGCTATAAGTTTGATCTGTAGCCTTCAGGTTTTCCTGTAGGAACATCTAGTTGTCTTTCATGCTATAAATTTTTATCTCTCCCTCATTTTGTCAAATGCTTCAGATTGGTTTAAAAAATTTTTTTTTTTTAAAGTTCTGGTTGTTTGATGGCTCTTTGAACTTTCCTATCTTCTTTTTTCAAACTGATTTGTGCCCCTGAGTCTATCTAGCTCTAGAATCTGAAATCATTAATTTTGTCACTAACCACACACACACACACACACATATATATATATATATATATATATATATATATATAAGGGTAGATATATGTGTGCATGTGTGTGTATGCATATATGTAGGTATATATATATATATATATATATACATATGCACATACATATATACATACATACATATACACACATGTACATATATATATATATATATATATATATATATATATATATATATATATATATACACGCACACACACATGTACACAAACGCATACATGCATACACATATATAAATACAATATATACAAATATATTATATAAAAATATATTTTATAAATATATATATTATGCATATACACCTATATAATATTTAGATTATACACAGTGTATATATATATTATTTATATATTTTATATGTGTACGTACACACCCTCTTTTCTGATGTAGTCTTAATACAAGTCACTTAGTTACATGCGGTCATTTGTCACGTGACAAAAAAATGCTTTTCTTTTGGTGTTGTCGCTTGGTTATAATACAGATTGGTATATAGTCACCGACTGATCGACATCTCTCCGTCTAAGTTGAGTTAGTTACAAACCGGCCACGTGTCTGATACCATATGTATTCATACCACGGCTGCCACACCGAGCAATGGTTCAGTAAGCAGAATACTTTAACATGGTCGTGCAGTCAGCTGATCTTCCACCCATGTTCAGGGGTTGGGGGAGGTAGAAAAACTGCTAAATGTTAAATGGGGTTCCTTTTAAGTCCATAAGTTTAAACGTAGACGATTTGTTGTGTCGCCTAGATGCTTGTTTTATCAAAAAGTTTTGTAAATGCTTATTTGTAAGTTTAAGAGAAAAAAATGAAAAAAAAAATGAACTCATGTGAGTGTTACTATGCACTAGTATGTGCATAAGCACAAGTGTGTGCATGGGATGTCTATTTTATTTACTGCTAATTTGTTTTTAAGACTAACTTTATAAAAGTATGCTTCTGTTTTGAAGAACGTTTATATATATATATATATATATATATATATATATATGCATATATATATATATATATATATATATATATATATATATATATATATACACTTTGCATTTAATTTCAAATGATTGTTCTCTTATATAATCCACTAAAAAAAAAAAAAGATTAGGATATATAAACGGTAACATTTTTTCCTTTAAAAACATTTTCTGAGAATACTTGATATTTCTGTTAATGCTATGCTATTGTCACATCTGTATGCAGTTTTAAAAACATTTTAAAACCCATCCCTTCATTCATCAGTTCACAATGTAATATCTATTGAAAAAAAAAAAAAGAAAAAATATATATATATATATACATACATATATATATATATATATATATATATATATATATATACACACACACACCTATATATTATCTTTTTACTTTCATCGAACCATCATTACGTTGTTATATAAAATATTTTTATACTCTTAGATTGTTCTGTATATGTAGTAAAGGAAAATTCATAAATATATTAACTATGCTGCATCTATTTTCGTAGAGTTGTATATAATTAAAAAAAGAAAAACATTATAACATGTATATAAAGAGCAAACTTATATTGAGTTTGTCAATGTTTTTATAGAAGTCGTTTTGTGTCTTGTTATTGTATTTTACTCAATTCCTCATATTGATGCTTTATGCTCATTCAGTGTTGCATTTATCATTTTCCCTCTCTCTTTCTCTCGTTCTCTATAAATATTAACAAATGGTAATAATCGATACTGCATTTATACGTGTCCATTCGACCCTTTTAACGCCTGTAAAGCATCCTATTTGCGTATTAAGAATTGCGCTATGATATTTGATAATTTTTGCAAGATATAATGCCCTAAGTATATGTTTAAAAACAAATAAATATTGTATTCCATATTAATGTTCTATGATATAATCCAGGTTTAATTGAAATCGCTATAAGATTTGTCCTACGTGCTACGCAGCTTGGACCAGCTGATTTCTCTTTTCTTTCTTTTTTTTTCCTCGTCTAATGAAATATACATAATGGTGCAGGGAAGGAATCATTCTGGATCACGTTATTCAGATGCGCAATATTTTAGTCTCATTTATAAAGAAAAAGTTATTTATAATTATAAGACAATCGGTTAGGTATGAAATAAAATGTAGATTCGAGAAAATAATCTTGTCTGTTGCTTCTAAGACCCATCGTTTATGTGCATTTATCAAATGTATTAATTACTGGTAAAATGTAATAAAGATGAAAAGAAGAAAATCGTTCACCAGAAATTATACATATTATACATGAAACTGTGTATTATATATGTAGCAAAAAAAAAATGTGTATTTTACGTTGTAATAATATTGTTGCATGTTCTTCGCACTTGAAAATTCATCAATCTGTGATAGGTGATTGAAACACGCTATAAGTGATTCATAAAACACTAAAGGTTATTATCTATCATCCATGTAAGTAGTGTGCAAAAATATAACATGTCCGATTTGTATTATTTTTATAATAGTAGTAATTAGGTGTTCCTGAATTTGTGTCAATTTATGCTTGTACTTCGAACTACAAACACACTCGCTCTTTTTTCTTTTCTTGTTTTCTCTTTCGCACTTTGTTCCCCTCCCCACCCTTGTTTCTTTTCTTTTCTTTTTTTTTTTTACAAATACACTTGTGTTGTGTGTGCTTGTTGCTGTTTACATTAAATAATTGGGGGATGGGGGGATATGTCCGTAATTCTAGTTTTCTTAATAGGATTTTTGCAACGTGAATAAAATCAATGAAAGGAAAATTGCTGCTATCAATTGTGATTGTGCGTTGTGGTGCAGGAGAGAGAGAGAGAGAGAAGGAGAGAAACAAGTTGAGAGAGGTAAGAGAGAGACAGAATGGGAGAAGAGAGACCAAGAGTGGGGAAAGAGAGAGAGAGAGACGAAAGATAGAGAGTAGTTTAACAGTGGGAGTGATTGATGCGAATTATTTGCCAAGCAGTCTTCTTTCTACTGCCACTACAACACACTACAGTTATAACAGACATTCTCTGGATATATTATGGAGAGAGAGAGAAGTTGTAGATGATATTGTTGCACTTTGTTTGCCAACAAGTCCTAACTGCTTAACTACATTATACAATAAGAAAACACACACACATAGAGAAGCTCTGGAGATACACACATACATATATATATAAAATAATATTTATATATATATATATATACGTTTTTTTTTTTTTTCGTTTTCACCCTTTCTCTTACTCCCATGTTCACATTCAACTTGCTAACTTTCTAATATCGTCGACGGCTACTTGAACTACCTACCTAACCAGGCTGGCTCAGCCCTATCACCATCGCCACCACCGCCATCATCATCATCATTATTGCTACAACCACCGCCGTCGCCGCCATCATCATCATCATCATCATTCACTGTCTCACTCAGTCTCTCACTCACTCACATACACACTCTCACTCTCTCTCTCGGTCTCTTTCATTACCTCTACTCTCATTCCATTTCATAAGTGAACTATTCAATTAGTCTCGTGCTCGTGCCGTGGTACTCCGCGAGATCTGGGCTTAGCGAAAGATGGCGATGAGTTTCGATGGCATGAATGGGTCAGATATGGACACATCCGACTCCCGAAAAAGACCCTCAGACGCCGAAAGTGATAGCGGGGTGACGAAGCGCTCAAACCAAGGCGGAGGTTAGATACATTTTGAATATCCTTTTGGTTTTTTTCTTTTTTTTACCATTTTATTTTCTCCATTTTTATGTCTTTTTGCCTTTTTTTTTCTTGCATCCTTCCGAAACGGCAATTTCTATTTCACTCATATCTCTCTCTCTCGGTCTCTCCACCTTCTACGTAATATATATATATATTCAGTTGACGACTATATATATATATATATATATATGCATATGCGTGTGTATGTATTTATGTGTGTGTGTGCCTCCTCAATTAGCATTATTCCTTCGTTTCAACTTGATTTTTTTTCTTTTTAAATCTATGGGTTTTCTTTTATACGTTAGACTGGAAAACGCTATCGCTTGTCTTCTATCCCCCCTTTCATTCCGTTTCTTGCCTTTCTTTCTCTTCACCCCTCTCTCCACAGAACGTTCTCTATCAATCTATCCTCATTATAACATTTGGCATTCAAGTAAATCGTTATTGCTTACAATAATGACCACTTGTCCAAAGAAGTCGACCGACATGCAAGAAATGGCAACCAAATCTTCCTCCTTATACTGCTGTCTGAATTACAATCAGAAAAAAAAGAGAGAAAAGGAGGGGGAGAACGTATTAGATAATGTAGTCCTAGTTACATCAGTACATAAATGATACACACACACACACGCACACATAATGTTACACATGTATATTCTATATAAAATACGTACATTTTAAATATACTGGAAATTGCATTTATTAAGATTAAAATATTGAGAAGTGTATATATATATATATATATACACACACATTCTATGCTTTTCACTGTCGCTATTCGGAGTTTCTTGCTATACGTCCTTTCAGTTGACGACTAATATTAACTCCTTTTCCTATACGAATTTTATTCCCTTACATATCTCTATGTGTTATGTTTACACACACACACACACACACACAGAGTATTGGTGTGTACTCCCACCATATTATATGTTTGAGACGGGATGGTCATGGTCGGTAGATCTTTTGAAACACATATTGAAAAGTCTTGATGGAGGAGGAGGGGGTGTTAATTATGTGAGTCGGTGAGGGGACTAAGCAACACCAACCACTTGTCCAAATAATTTGCGTGTCATACAATATACACACATATATGTATATATGTGTGTGTGTGTCTATATATATAGAGATAGATAGATAAATAGATATGTATATATTATATACATATAGAGATATATATATCGAGTAAAAGTCGGCATCGGTTGAGAGGAAACCAACGATTGTTGGCAATATGGCCGACGCCACCATCAACTCCGACGACGTCGTTTACTGCTTTCACCAATGTTGTTGGCTGCTTAAACACTGCTGCTATATAAAACCTACTGCGTATAAGGCAGTATAAGATAGCAGCAAGGAGAATTTTAGTGTTTTTATTACTAATCATCTCCTTTCCTTTCTTTTTATATATATATATATTACATTATTTTTGATTTTGGTATATTTCCTACCTACCTCTCTCTATCTCTCTCACACATGAATAATTACTCTTGACTTTGCAAAAATACTCATTTTAACAATTTAATTTTTCTTACCCTTTTATTCACACCACCTTCTCATTCTTTTTCACCTTTGATATTGGAAATATCCCACTGGGTGTTTCTTTTTTTGTCGTTTTAGATTAGTTTCTTTCAGTGTTAATGAAAAATTAAGCCAACATAATGTGACGCTATTAACACATTGACGTGCATATTATGTGAATATGCGTATGTGTACACACACATACATATATATACATGTATGACACTACGGGCACATAAATGTAGATATATGATGTATATATATAATCACATCTATATGACAGTATTAATGCACAGTATGTGTGTATGTAATTCTGTGTATTTACATATGTATATCTAATATATATACAATCTAGTGGAATATTTCTAATTTTGAGTGCGTACATGTATATATAATAATTTCGATTTTTGATTTATGTACATACGCATGTAATTTCGATATGAAATTTTAATGTTTATACAAAATGTTTGTCGTATGAATATTAAAATTTTATATAAAGTTAAAATTATGCATGTAGGTACAATTGTGCAATATTCATATACGTATTACTATATATTTGAAATATATCCAATATATATATACTTGTACAGTAAACGTTAAAGAATATTGGAATATCAAAAAAAAAAAAAAAGCGAAAAGAATGTATCTAAATGTCCTGTTATAAGTTAATTTTGTAAATTTTCATTATGAAAGAAGTGTGGTTGTCCTTCTTGGTATCCCGTACGGGACAGATAGAGATTAGTTTGTCATTCAAAAGTGTGTGTGTGTGTCATAGGATGGTTGTTGGACCTTTTTGATAATTCTGACACAAGTAAAGCAATTCGTATTCTTGACTGGATTATTTAAAACCATTTGTTCTATATTTAAGATTTTGTTTTCTTTAATATCAATTAAATTTATATTTTCTGTGTGTGTATGTGTGTGTGTGAAATCCTTCAGATATATCAATGAACTAGATGGCTATGTTTTATGATCCTGAATTGACTTTTATATAACTACAGTCAATAGTTAAAAACCTCTCCATCTTTGCATTTTTATATCGGCTTGTGTGCCCCTCCCACCTTTACTCCAATCCCTTCCGAGATGTAATTGTTCATAGATCCACTCCACCCCCTAATTATTAAAGTTCTAAGCTATTAGTGCGTTCTCCCAATAAACCGAATACGTGTGTGCGCGCGCGCGTACGTGCACGTTCTCAATTCATTTTGAACAGTTCCTATAAATTAATTTCAGCTGTGAAATATAACGATCAAAAGAATAAAGGATATATATATATATATAAAATGCTTTTTTTTTTTAATGTAGAAGGGTTTTCAAATACAAAATATGCTCAGGAAAACGAAGGTTTATGATTTACTAAAGGAGAAAGTCGACATTTTATCGAATTATAAATGTACGATGAACATGTATCGTTTTAGAGCCGATATTTTATGGCAATCTTTAGAAGATGGTATTTCAGCGACATGCAAGAGAAGAAAAGAAAGAAGAAAAAACCCCTCATTCTGATATCTCGTTCTGAATATTACGTATGACAGGCAGAACTATATATAGCAATGAATTCGGAGTACGCGATTCAGACAGCCTGAAGGTGGGAGCCGACATCACTTCGCATTGCGCAAAAAAAAAAAAAAAATGACTCGACTCGACCTACATACTTCCGTCTATAATATTGAAGACAACAACCTTTTCGATAGATGTGAGCTAGCAAGTTTTCCTGCATGGAGAGGTATTATCTTGCCTTCTTCGGAGTTAGGAAATTTGAGGTTTATAATTTTATTACATACACACTTAGTGATTTTAATGGGTTTCTTTTGATTATCATCCTCTTTAGTGCTGGTTGGATTGGATGGATAGCTAAACAGATAGCTAGGTAGATAAATGATCGCAAATGTATGTAGGACTTGTGTGGCCACGTCGTAACAAGAGCAACACCCACTGACACAGCTAACGTGATGTCTAGCTATCACTTGTAGACATTTCTTTGCTAATGCGGACACGTGTCAATTAATATCAAGTTTTCTTTTTAATAATTTTGTATTATATTTGGATGTTGAGACATTTTGCTCTCTACCTTCTTTAAGTCGAACTATATATATATATATTTAACCGATTGGTATTGTATTGCTGCTTCGTCTGTTGATCATGTCAGAACAAGTATAACGATGGCTACGTATGGCACATCTGATATATCTACACCCGAACTACCAGGTATCTGATATCTACCTCTCTACATCGCCCCTCCCTTATTTGTCTCATTATATATATATATATATATATATATATATATATATATATATATATATATATATATATATATATATATATATATCCTATATATATCCTATATATATATATATATATATATATATATATATATATATATATAGGAGCAAATAGAAAATACTCATTTGTTACGTACTTAACTTCTTCGTCCTTTTCTATCCTCTGCCCTCAACCCCTTAGTGGTTTTGCGACTGAACGTCGTTTTACCACTGTGTATGTGTGTTCGTCATTTCTACATCCTTTTTGCAAAACTATGCGTCAGCCAGTTCTACGCATTCTGAGATAGTCATTTAACTGATTCGTGGGGTGGTTTCAATTGAAATCCTGCTAATACTACTAAAGATATCTTGTAATATATTAATACACTCACACTGTGTGTGTGTGTGTGTATATATATATATATAGAGAGAGAGAGAGAGAGAATTAACATATATATATATATATATATATATAATACGCAGACACGTACAGGCATAGAGTAAACTATTTTCCCATTGCTCTCTCATTTACGTAGGAATGTAGTTTATTTGCATGGGTATTTCTCGACTATTATACTCAAACACGATTGTATAGCAGTTTTGGCTGTAGGTCATTTGTGTCATCTTAGAGGTCGTAGCTTAAAATACTTTTTACTGTCGTCCTCCTTTGAAAACTATAAATAATTTCGGCTTCATTGTTATGTTAATTTAATTAATTAGGATAGCATATTCCTTGGTTTTAATTACATTAGTATAGATTTATAATTAAATACTGTCCTTTCCCACAAGAAATATTGGTAGTCTGATATATTTGGAAGTGGAATGTGGCATAGGCTACAAGTATAATTTCTTTGTAGGTTGATAGAGCAATTAAAATGATTAGTTGGGTTAAATCTGTTAGTGTGATTGCATCAGATACTTTTGAAGGTTTCATGAACAGTGTATTACATTTTCTGTCTGTCGTTTGTTGAGTTTTAAAAATAAAATGTATTAAAATTAATTTTTGACATTTCATTTTCAGTAACATACTGTTCCATTGATGACTAAGGGATCATTTATTAGTACTTGAATGAAATATGCGTGCAATTTTTAAAATAACTGTATTTGTTGCTTAAACTGATTTAAAAAAATGCTTTTAAGACTTCTTTTTAGTTGAAAGTATATTTTAAATCGTCTATGATATAATTTGGTGGTAGGTAGTGTATTCAGAATTCAGAATATTCAATACATTTTTTTTCTCATTATTAATGGCTGCATTCATAAAAATCAGCTGATTCTTGATAAGCTATTGAAAGTTGCTGTAATACATTATTTTCCCCTGTAGACAATGAATTTACAATTAAAACGTTATCACATGATTAAATTATTTGAAATATTTTATTTACTCATTTCCAAATATAAGTTTTTCTTCATCCTGTTTTGGAGAATGTCGTTTTTGTTAATTATCTAAAAGGCAAACAAGTATAATTTAGATCGTTTAAATTAAATGGTATAATTTGAATGTGGATATTAGTCAGTCAAGATATTTTAAAACAAATCATCTATAATAATTAAAGCTTTCATTTTAACATGTAAAAATATTATACTGGAATTTGATAACTATTAAATATTGATACACAGTTGATGTTATTTTAAATCCCTTTATTTATATTGTCAGATTTGATTAGTTTATTTTCCTAAATGTAGAGCTCTGGATATTTCACTATATTTTGTGATTCAAGAAAATTTTATTGCAGTTCTAAAGAAACTGATTCATTTGAGAGCAAACATATGCAAGTATTAAGAGGGTTTAAGGTACAAGAAGACCATGTGCAAAAGTACAGCTTGAGGTTAATGTGCTGAGTGTCAATGCAAAGTTATATCTAATTATATAACTATATTTGAATAAATATTTGTCAGTGAGTGACTTACAAAATTTGTTTTGTACTATAGATTTTAACTTAGTGTATAAAAACTTCACAACAGACTGTACTTTGTTGAAGATATCTACTTTGCTGGAAAGGTCATTGAAAAGGATTTAGTTTGTTAGGTGAACAGATAAGGTATTGTTTGTTGTGTTTAACTATTTATTGAATGTTACAGAGGTTGTGGTACTGATTGCAAGATACAAGCAGAATATTGTTAATTACTAAACATTCAGTGAACTGTTTGGCGTGTGGGGTGGGCGACTGGAAGAAATAAGTGAAGTCAAGTATTTAAGATATTTATGATGTTTACTGCTTAGCTGAATATATATTAATCTATTTTATAAGCAATACTCATTTTGTTTAATAATTGAAAAAGTGTTACATTTTTGTTGTGATACAAATGTTAACTTTTACGAATGATATAGAGTTTACTTCTTCATTTATAATATCACTTAAGCTAATTGTAATTAGAATATTATAGTAGCTATTTTAAAACCAAAACTTGCATTTTAAAGTGAAAAATACTTCCAGAACTTAACTAGTTTTTAGTAAATGTAAATTCAGTATTTGAGTTATAAACGTTCTAATTAACCCAGTGGTTTTTAGCATACTTTATTTAATCTTGAGATATTCGCTGTTTAAATTTTTTATGCTTTTTTCACTCCATTAGTATATTTTATTATCTAATTTCTTTTTGTTTTCATCATTAGTGTATTAAGGATTAAATCTGTCCCCAAAGCAAATTCTCAAATTATGAATTTGTTGTTTACTACTACTATTTCATAAATGTCCTCAGGGAATTAAATGTGCTGGGAGGGATGGTTTGGTGAAGTTTGCAGATATAACCGTATTTCGTATTTTTCATGTGATGAGTCAAGTTTATTGCAAAAGAATTTTGGCAGCGTTTTAGTTTTTTTTTTTTTTTGTCGTTTATTGCAATTAAAATATTGCAACGATTGCAAAGGAATTAGTGGGTGTAGTTTATTGTATAGTGAGAATTATCTCCCTTGCATTGAGTAACGTGGAACATGAATACTTGTTTATGAAATTAATGAAATATGTTAACTAAGATTTGTTACATATGGGCTAATTAATGTTGTGCTCATATATTTATATATTCTTTCTTTTTGGCAGGGGGACATTGCAAAAAGGAAATTTCTAATTTGTTATGGAAAGCAGCATGGCTAATGTATTATAAATTATTTAAATATTTTAATTTGTCATGTGTAGGTTATATTCTAATATTGTAGATTTTTCGAGAATTTATTTCAACCCAAATGTTCACTTGATTCCTGGTATTATTTTTCAATTGTTGGTTTTCAGTTTTTATATCCTCATAGTCTGCTACTCTAAACGAAATCTGTTCTATAAATTTGTTGACCAGGAATATATGATTTGAGTGTATCTACTTTATAACATCTGTTATAACAGAAATTTACATCTCTTCAATAAAAAAAAAATATTGCATTTTATAATCACAATATTAATCAGCTTTTTAGATTGTTTGGTCTCACTTGTAATTATTCTAGTATGCATAGTTATGTACATATTTTCAACATAAGTTTATAGTTGGTTCTAGGTTCAGTCCCACTTCATGACTCTCTGGGCAAGTATCTTCTACTATAGTTTCAGGCCAATCAAAGCATTGTGAGTGGATTTGGTGGATGGAAATCCTGTGTTTTTGTGTATGTTCTCCACTTGACAACAAAAAAGACTGGTAGAATAATCACCAGGCTTTTAAAGAAAAAGAGTTCTGTGGTTGCCCCAGCATAGCTGCAGTTCTAATGACTGAAACAGATGAAAGAATAATATAAAGAAATAAATGACAGATCAGTTGTTGTTGAAATAACAATCAGTCTCATACTTAAAATGAAACCTTTTCAATTTTCACATATATGTCCTTCAGTTTCATATCTGTTGACCATCAGATGTCTTATTGTACCAGGCCGAATTCAGAGTAGGAATCTTCACTTCTAAATTATGGAAGTAATGTCTTTATCCACCATATTACTGACATATGTTCCCATTGATTAAGAAATAAGGGGATTCTTGTTCGAATCCAGGAATAAGTGGTTGGTGATAAAGAGATATGTATTGTGTATAAATCTTAGATGTTTCATTACTTCTTCAGAGTGTAAGTGATTTAAAAAAGAAAACTGTTGAGAGGACTATGCTGGTTTGGCCAAGTGTCAATCTAATTGTGGAGGGAACCTGTGGAAGGAGTGGATGTGGGATGAAGTGAGAAAGTATCTTCTGTATAGAGGATGAGCAAAACTGGAGATCTGGAAAAATTGATGATGGATTTAGGAACTTTGCTGTTCCAAAGAAACTTCAAAGGAAAAAAAAAAAAAAAAGGCCTTGATAAAATTTTTGTGTGGAATAGTATGAAATTATGTAACTGTCAAGGTTCACTTAAATTTTGATTTAACAGGTGGTATTTATATTGTTACTCATCATCGTTTAACGTCTGCTTTCCATGCTGGCATGGGTTGGACGGTTTGACTGGAGGCTGCACCAGGTTCCAATCCGATCTGGCAAAGTTTCTACAGCTGGATGCCCTTCCTAATGACATGAAATTGTCTGAAATGTCCTCATCTCAATTTTTTTCTTATTTGGTATCAACTCTTGTTTAAAGTTTAATTACAATGTCTTTTTGTATGTACACACACACACTTTCTGTCAATTTAGGCATCGTTTTAATAGAATAAACTATGAAAATAAATCTAGATATATGTAATGTATAAATTCAACTTAAACAAGAAACCTTATTTGTAAATCAGTAGTAACATATGCCAGTGGCTGGCAAACAAAAGCAATATTCCCTTCGTTCAGAAATTGTTTGCTCATAGGAAGTGCTTGATAAATGATAGAATATTAAGGCTAAGATGTAACATAGGCTATTTTATTCCATTGCACATTGTCTTACACAATTTGACAAATTGAATTCAGTGTTAAAAGAAGCTACAAATTGCCATATGTTTTTGTAGTTTATATAAAAATGCCAGTGATTTAATTTTTATTGAAATTTTTACTTATTGATATTAACGCTTGGTTTCGAAGGATAAGGGCTTTACAAACTATTTTGCATTAGATATCATCTTCTGTAAAAAAAAAAAAAAAAAATTCTTACATTTTACTCAATTTATATTCATATATCAGTTAGTTGGAAATTGAGGTTTTCATAAAGATATTTTGTGAACTTGAAATAAATATTGTTACCCTTTTGTAGCTCTTTACTTGTTTATTTCTAGGTACTATTGGGACACCTGATGACTACAGCTGTGAATATAAATCTGATTCAGGTAGGTTGACTAATCTTTACACACACAAGTGAATAAAAGTTA
Source organism: Octopus bimaculoides (assembly GCF_046866305.1). NCBI lineage: Eukaryota > Metazoa > Mollusca > Cephalopoda > Octopoda > Octopodidae > Octopus > Octopus bimaculoides. The sequence goes on along the minus strand of NC_142944.1, from coordinate 31,355,681 downwards.
TGCGTATGTGTACGTGTGTTTGTAAATATATTTGTATACATATATTTATGTATATGAATGTATTATGTTCATGTGTAATTTGTGTGTATATGTATGTGTGCATATTTGTGTTTGTATATATGTGTATGTGTGAATATGTATGTATACATGTGTGTGTGTACATGTATATACATGTTAAATGTGTATGTATATATATATATATACACACACACACACAAAGTGTATATATATATATATACACACACACACACACACACACATACTCACAAATAGACATGAGCTACATATATTTGATAATTAGTTCTGACGTAACATGAAATTATCAATATTCTGTCTTGTATCTTGTTAACTTAGCATTGTCAAACAGTTGCATTTGTGAATATGCATTTTTTCCCCTCCCCCATTTTGTACAATTTCAACTATCATTCATTGCTAGTTTACATTAACATTGCAATCATCTGTTCATTTGCTTTTCATTAATTGACTAAAATTTCATTGATATTGCCAGAATTGAATTTCCGAATTTTTATTATGAAGAAACAAAAAATATCCAAAGCAAGAATTTTAATTTCATTCCTCCCAGTTGAAGATGGAATTCATTCTTTTTTTTTTTTTTTTTTTTATCAAATTCATTTTAACAGATTCACTGGAAATATTACTACAATCTGAAATTTCATCACACTTCATGAATATGTTTGCTAAATCTAAAAATATAACTACTTTTCAATGATTTTAAAACTTTTCTTAGAATTACATCAGGATTATTGTAGAGCTTTAGTTAGAATGAAATCCAAAGAAGTTACTTTCACATGTTTAAGGATGAATATGAATTTTAAATATGGTTATATCTAATTCATACTTTACTAGTTATCCCAGATTGATCAAATGCATGCAATTATTCCTATACTAAAACGTTTCACTTTAAAAAAATATTTTTACCAAGTTTGTTTGCTCTTGCATTTTCCATCAAAATTCACATCTGATTTATAGAATTTCTTCCAATTAAGCATTATTAATATTGGGCTTGTTTTTTTAAATATAGACACTTTGACAAATTATGAGTACCATCATTTAGCAAGAAAACATTTCAGTTTATTGGTTTTTCTACATTAAAAGGAATTTCATTTGTCAGGGAAATAAAAATTAATATAACTGGTTTGTGACTGATACTTAAAATTGTAACAACTGTTATCCAAGCATTCTGGAATGTGTGTGTGTGTATGTATATACCTATAGATTTTGTTGCTTAACAATTTTTGAACATTGGTTAAAAAATTATACCATTACACATGAAATTTGCAGTTATGTCTGCTTAAAAGGAGATTTACCAAGAAAATTTTTAAGATATGAGATTCTGGTTTTTGAAGTAAAATAGGGAATTTCAGTAAACATGCCCACTGATTATTTTTAAATGTGTGTGTGTGTGTGTGTGTGTGTATATATATATATATATATATATATATAATATTACATTTATTCAATGTGTTTGTAATGGATGAACATTTATATTTTACATGCGATTGTGTGCAGATTTGGTTAAATTATGAGGTTTTGATGGCTGAAAACAATTTTTTAAAAAATTTTAGAAATAATGATAATGGTTATCTGATTTGTAACATTTTTTTTCCTGATAATTTTTCAGTTTTCTGAAGGAATGAATAACTTACTGTTGTAAGTTAATGTTACAGAGAGTAACAGTAATTGTATGGTCAATATAGGATATTGGGTGTGTCATTTATTGGTGGTTTATAAATGTTATATGTGGTTGTATAGTTGAGTTCCATTGTGCAGCACCTTGGGCAGGTGTCCATTATATATTTGTGCTTGTGTGTGCCATTGTTTTGACATCATGTGATGGTTGCAAGTGAGAGTGTCACCATCATATATGTGATGTTTTCAGACTTCCATGAAAAACACGTCTAGCCATGCTTCAGAGAATTGTCTGTCCCATGAAAGGAAGGAAAATTGATGTTGAAATGATATGTATTTAGTATTTGTATGTATGCATCAAGCATTTTACAACTAGTCTATTTTTGCACTAATTGTTCAGTTGGTGTCTTTGCTGGACAAGTTGCTCAGGAATAATGAGAGTAGTGGATTTGCAGAATGATATCTAAAGTCAATTCTAATGAAATATTTAAAATGAGTTCACCTCTTTTTGATTCATCAAGATGAAGTATGAGCATTAATATACATTTTTTGGTAATTCTGGTAATGAAATGGAAGTTTGGTGTGAATAAATCTTAGAACTTTTTTGTATCATTTAAAAACAAAAAGTGAAAGCCTAGTGAGAATCCTTTCCCTCTTCTTTACTGCCATATACAGAAACATTAATAAGGAACTGTTCAGTTCCCACTTAGTTCTCATTTTTTTTTTGTGCTTTCATATTAGTTTGTATGTTAACATTAAAACACTGCTAATTATGACTAAAAGGAAATGTAAAATATAAAATTTAATGCAAATTTTCTTAGAACACAAGAATTACAGAAGCAATCAAAAAATAAACTATTACACTTGAAGTAGTATTATAGTTAAAAACTTTTTACCCAATAAAAGATAAAAATGATAGGGAATTTCAAAATTAATGGATTGAATACCAAATAAAACTATTGAAGTACTTTGTTGCAATTGCAAACCATACTACTTTTAGCGGACACCATGACTACATAGTAAATGCTGCATGAAGCAAGAACTACTTGAAGAATGACTTAGCAACACTTATCTTTCCTTTGTTTCTATAGAAATTGTCTGAATGGATAACATTGTGGTTTAGTTAAGTAAATATTGATTATCTCACCAACCACTTGTAAATATAATATCCTGTAAATATAACATCCTGGATACACATTTTTTTTATTCATAGTCATTATTCAAACCATAAATATGGAATCTAGAGGTGCAAATTATTTGGTTTGTAGAAGATTGTTCATGGGTGGTAATTTAATGGTTTGCAAATGAAAATTAGCTAAAAATCTTGATAACCATTCCCATCACATTACAAAATGACCCTGTCCTTGTTATAGGAATATGGTAAGTATTTCATCATTATCAAGTTAACATTTTTCTATTCTGGCACAGGTTTGCTGAACAGATTTTTTTTTTTCTACATCTGTCATTTCATCTTGTAAACTTAACTTTCTAATCTCTGAATATGATTGCTTTGAGTTTTCCTTCGCTAATTTTATCTAATTCATAGCAATTTTTATTTAGCATGTCATCTATTTTCATTACATGTGCATACAACATGATTATTTCTTGCATGTACCAACTAATTATATCAATACTTCACTAATACCCACCCCATATGTCATATTTCCTTGCCATTACATAACATTTACTTTTCACCCTTATTCTATCATTGGATCACCTCAGCATGATTAAGTGCCCTATGTTATTAAGCATTGCTACTAAGTAAATCACAATAGCAATCAATTTATTTTACAAGTAACTCATGCTGTTAGTCACATTGAGGAATTTGGATTATGCAAAGTGTTGACTTTATCAACATCAAATTGCAGTATGGGTTTTGTTTCCCATTAACTATACAGCATATTTTGTTTCTCATAGTATCATTCTACGTAGTGAGTTACTAACTACATCAACTTTTTTTTTTAAGTATCTTTATTACTGGTTAGTATAGTGTATCATCTGGGACATATCTATCTTGGATGCTGTTGAACATCATTTGTATAGTTACAAATATTCTCTGTTTAACTTTTATTATACGTTTTCATGTCCCTTCTACTTGATTTATTGATTTATTACACATATTCCCTGGCTAATTGCTAATGGAAGAAACCTAAAGAATGACCAACTGTTCAAACTGTCAACTTGTTCTGTTTCCATTCTTGGTGGACTTGGATATTTAAGTCTTCCATTGTTTTGAAACTTGCTTAGCTATTTGTCATCAAATCATTCTGAAGGGAATGTATCAGTGTTGAAGTATAAAAAGATTGATTGAATTTGGTCATTATATAAAATGAAAAAGGGCAATCCAATGGTAGATTAGAATAAAACTATATTTCTGATGAGCTGATTGCAGTATTTTACTTTAAGGATATGGACAATATGTAAAATGGCAACATTGTTATTACAATGAATTTCAGTTGGTAAACAGTCTTTTGAATTATATTAATTATTGAAGCAACTGAGTATTAAAGAAATAAAATTTTTGCAAAACTTAATTTTGTCATTCATGTTTAGTTTTATTATAAATTTTATCTGTAAAAAAAATAAATAAAAAATAAAAAAAGAGTGCCTTATCAAAAAGGTTCTCTGAAGTTTTTTTCCCCGCAATTAGAATTCATTTTCTATATATAATGTAACCGGAATCATTGACCATTGAAAGTATGTATGCGCTTTCTTCAGAATAAAATTTTGTTTGTATTGCACTGTCATTTCCCCCCCATTTTCAATGTAACTTTTCATTTAGTTATCTCTTCATTTTAGTATAAATAGTATTTAAAGCATAAATGTGCAGGATGTGGAACCTGGCCCTCTAAACAGTTTTTTTTTTAACTGCCAGCATCTTCAACAAGCTTATTAAAATTGACAATTTCATATTTAATCTTTTCATCAACTAAAACAATCAAGCTGCATGGGTTTTCCTAACCTGTCTGTGTGAACATTTTTTTCTAAATATACAGATGCTTTCTTTTTGGCTTGAACTCAGATCTTTAATTTCTAATGTAGGAGACCTCAGTGTTCTTATCTACAGAAATATACATTTGAGTTCATAAGCTCTGAATTCTCTCATTCTATCTGAGAATATGTAGCAAAATATGCTGCTTTATCAAAATTCAATCACTTCAAAGTTAATTTAGGTCTGCAAACTTACGGCTCAAGCAAAATAATTTTGAAGCCACTTTTTTTTTCCTATATTTAAATCATTTAGCATACATATAACTATGCAGGCAGGGATTAATCAATGTTTTATAACACAGTTTCTGTGTCCTGCTTCATTATGTATGTGAGGGATAATTTTTCTACATTTGGATCTTTCATTTATGACATTTTAGTCAACCTCTACTGCAAGCTTATATTTCTGTTTGCCTATCATTCATTATCTACTCAAATAGTGTCTCCATTGCAGCATCAATCATTCTTTGTTCAACCATTTTCTCATCTTGCATTCAACCTTCCTTAGAAGTTGACCTTGCTCATCAAACAATCAATATTCGACATCTTCCTTTTCAGTTACTCCAGATGGTTTTCGTTCACTATCCATATTTCATTGCCATTATGTGTTTTCACATGATTCATAAAGATTAGTTTTTTGTGCAGAGGGAAATATTTTGTTGTCAGCTGATAGCATTCCCCTAAATGTCTTCTTCCAAACATAGTAACTTTGCTATCATTAGCTATGATCATAGTTTATGTACATCTACATTAAAGTACTAGTTAGAAGGGACAGTGATGTGGATGTTACCTTGTACACTGTTCAGTTTTTAGTTGCATAGCAGATAATTAATAGTTTGTTGGCTGAATTAGTCAATCTTAATTCTGATTAAATCCTATAAACAACTGTCATTTCTAATTGCATCCCTGTTTACTTTAGAAATCTGTTTCAACAGATACCCTGCTATTATGCTAGTGATTTTTATTTTATAATGCAATTGTGTTTCCAATATGCCAATCACTGGTTTGCTACACTTGTGATGGTAGCAGCAGCTCAAAAGAACAAAAAACAACTCAGAGGATTTTTATTCAAGAGCACTATTGCAATTTTCTTGCCAAAATATAATGGTGAAAGATCCACATAAAGCACTTCTTCAAAATGAGTAACAAAATCAATAGTTGATATGCAGTTATACGGTAGATGCTTACCCAAAATGCTGCACATTCGGATTAAATCTGGAATCACTTGGATGCAAAGCAACAACTTAACAGCATTGCCTGCTTGGATAAAATTTATTGCTGGATTGATATATTTTTTGACAAGATGAAACCATCTAAATTTCAATCTTATTGGATTAGAATTTTCTCTGCTAGTGTTTTTTCTTTGTTCATTTCTGTATATTTTACACTTACAAAAAAAAAAAAAAAAACCCAGAAAAGTTTTGCATGATTAGTTTTCACATCTTGTGTACATTTCTAATGTTGCCCTAATTACTGAATCTGAGATGAATATTTATGTATTGTTGACTTAAATAGTTAATTCATTCCTTCTCATGTATATGTCCAGGAATTGTATATTTAAATATCTCACATAAAATCTCTTGAATCCGTTCTTCAATGGAACATTGATTTCATCTGAAAGCACACTGACGTATTCCTCTGTTCTTCCATCGAATTTCATTATTATAACTATTTATTTTTAGAATCTTTATAATTTAATTTACAGTTAGTTGGAAATAGTATTTTTATTGAGGTTTTTGCTATGAGCAACTAATATTTTGAAACCTCAATGCTATAGATATTCCAGTACCATTCATAAATTAAAATTTTGAATGGTTGTTCTTTTGCTGTAACATAGACTAGCAACTGGTACTTTATGATGCCTGGATCATAAATCACTTATATCATGCAAGTGATTGACCTTTTAGCATCTAGGTTGCACTATCAAATATAATTAATTTGCATTGTTTTGAATTAATTATGCATTATCTTGTAGCTTCAGAATTTTCATGATGTGATTATCTTACCTTACATTGTAGGGTAGGTGTGACTGGCTAGTTTGAACATAGAACAGGTAGAATATTTAGGCCAGATATGGCCAGTTTAAATGCTAAAGTGTTAAGAAATGTTTTTGTCTCCACTTCAGTTGACCTTTTTTCTTTAAAGATAACAGATTTGTGTAATGCTTTTTTTTTATATACAAACCGCATGCAGACGAGATTTAGCATACTAATTTTAAGTGTATTTTCCTTTTTAGAGGAATAGCATGCTTCATATGAAATTATGCAATGAAACATTATGGTAGTAGAAATAAGTGAATCTATATAAACCACTCTACATGTTAAAGCAAGAGGATTTTCATATCTTTTAAACCCTTATAGTTCATACAGTGGTATTTTTGTGTGTGTGTGGTTAAAAAGTTTGCTTGGCAACCATTACATGTAGGTTTTCAGTTCAGTCCTATTGTGCAGCGTTTTTGGCAAGTGTCATCTGCTACATTTGTTGACCACCCATGCTTTGTGAGTGAATTTTGTTGATGAAAACTGTAGGAAACTTGTAATGTGTGTGTGAATGTTTATGAAAATTAACATTTGACTTGACTTATTGCTGCCAGTGATATGTTTTCATTCCTTTCAAAGATGTGTGGAATAAAAAAAAAAATTCCTTACTTGAAAATCAGGTAAAGTTTGGCAACAGGAAAAGCATCCAGCCATAAAATCTTGCCTCTTCTTCCTGTCCAACCCACTCTAATATGGGAAAATAGATGCCAGAGAATGTTTGTGTATATCTTTTACTTTTGCATTTGCAAGTTATTGAATTTGGTAGGGTGGAGTAACAAAAATATTTTAGGTTCTTCTGCAATTTTATGAATAACAAAATATTGACTGAGACTACACTCTCTGAGTGGTTGGTGTTAGGAAGGGCATCCAGCTGTAGAAACTCTGCCAAATTAGATTGGAGCCTGGTGTAGCCATCCGGTTGCACCAGTCCTCAGTCAAATCGTCCAACCCATGCTAACATGGAAAGCGGACGTTAAACGATGATGATGATGAGGAGACATATTAAAAGTAGTATAATTTATTACACAATTAAATTTGACTAAGTTTGTAAACTGTCAGGTGAAATTTAATGGCTTGGTCAAAAAGAAACATGTATTGTTATTGGTCAAGAGAGTTCCAGCTGTTATCACCTTGTCTTTATATGTCAAGGACTCCATTCCCCAGGTGTAGGCTCTCTTGATATGTTTGCAAAATTGTGATATACAACATGAATAAAACTAATTTTAAAAGACCTGAATAGGCAAGTGTACTACACTTAGTCTGCAAACCTTTTTTTCTCTTATTTTGCAAAATTTGACTCTTGTTTGAAAGTAACCTTTGGGTGTAATGTTGGAAAGAAGTCCCCATATTTTGGTTAGCTATTATTAGATTGAAAATAATTCTGTTAAAATGAACAGTAGTTGCAACAAACATTTTTGTAAGCATTTTAACTAAGATTTGTGTCTTGTTGGTTTGAAGAAGTAATCCTCAACTAGCATGTTCAATTGAATAACTTTTCTCAGTTTTATTCATTTAACATGAAGATGTTAGAATTAAAAATTGTGTTAAGACCTATCATGAAACTGATTCTGAACAAATATGAACTAAATCAGTCTATTTACTAATTGCTTCACTGAAGATTCCAATAAATAATTGAAAGATGGTTTAGCTATGATCAAATTAGATTGAATTGGCAGTTATTAATGTTAGATAGAATGCTCTGGCTTCAAATACCACTGAGGTCAATTTTCATGTTTTTGAGGATTGGATTGACAGAATTGTTACTCAAATGAGATTCTTTTTGGTTGCAATGTGTGTTTTGACTCTGTATTTTGATTTCAAATCCAACTCCTCACTGGAAAAATGGTGATAGCTCTTTCAGGACTTGTGACCATAATATTGTGTCAGCAATTTGAAAACCAGAACTGCTTAAACCATCTGTGGTCATGTTGCCAAAGCGACAAATACCACCATAAACTGCTTGTTTGTTAATAGTTACAAGTTAGATAAACACTTATATATCAACAAATTGTTTACTTTGCTAGTATACAACTAGTATTCTCAGAGTTAATTTTCTATTCTTGGAAATTATGGGGGGGGGGGGGGGTTATATTTATTTTCAATATCCTTTCTTTCATGGAAAGTGTTCTACCATTTTTCTTAAGCTAACTCTGAATTTGAATAATCTTTGAATGCAGTAAATAAAAGAAATGCTACAAGTATATCAATGTAGTTGACTTGGAAATGAGTACTCCAGTGTCTGTCTAATAATGTTAACTGGTACAGTGTGAACAATTTCCAGAAAGTATAACATTAAATCTTTAAAAAGTATTTACGTTTCAAATTTTCAAAAGGCATTGGACTCGGTTACTTGTCTTCGTGATTCAAAATCATTATTCCAAACAATAAAGGGAAAATTCATTGGTACTTAGGGTCAGCAGAAAATATGATTGACAAATTGGACCAAATAAGTGCATTGTTTGTTATACTTCTAGTAAGCTTTTCATGTAAATTTTTGCCTATAATAATCTACTGAAAATATCTGAATAACAAATAGCCAGAATGAGTAGCCTAACTACACCTCTGAAACTACTTATGTGATCTATCATGTAAACAAATATATTTAAATGATTTACATTTCAGTTTTGAGACTAACATTCTATAATTGTTTTATGGAGATGATCTAAATTCATAGTTATTTTAGAATTTTGAAACAAAATGTAGTAATGAAAGAGTTAAAGAAGTTTAAAAATACTTATTACAAATAAGGATTTTTTAAACTTTGAGATTTTATATTATCCATAAGATTTTCTTGCTGGTCCTTTGTGGTCAGTTTTCTGTTTAATTTCCTGCTGAACTAGCAGAATTTTTAGTGACAGAACAAAATGCCTCATGGTATTTCTTTTGGCTCTTATATATTCTGAGTTCATATCCCACCATGATCAACTTTGCCTTTCATCCTTTCAGGGTTGACAAAATAAGAGTGCCAGTCAAATATTGAGATTGGACTGCATCGACTGACTCCTTTCTCCTAATATTGCTGGCATTGTTCTTTAATTAGAAACATCTTATGAAAACATGAGCAGAGGTCACAGTGTGGAAGAAATAAGTGGTTTGAGACAATTGGGGTTGTATGTGAGATAGGGAGGTGTTTACAGATGTTTTAAATTATTTAAAACATTGAATAACTGACTTTTTTTAAAAGTACCTTTTGGTGGAGTTTTTTTTCTTTTTTTTTTAAAGTAAAAAGAAGTGATTCTGAAGGTTGGTAAGTCTTCCAACCTGTATTAGTTGACAGTCCTTAAGTAAATATTGTGTGGAATTGATTGTTGAAAGACAAATGTGTATCTAGGCTTAAACAATTTCACGAGTGTAGTATGTTAGAAATTTATTTCAAATGAACAAATGAAGATATTTTAAGTAGTTATTAGGATATATATATATATATATATATAAATAAATATTCCTACAGAGTTTAGTGTACTAATTCAGCAAAATTAATTTTTAGCATGTTTAAAAGATTAAGTTGAAATAAGTAAACATTGAAAATATTAGATTGTCATCTTCAAGTACTATTATTCTCTATGAACATATTTTTGAGTTAGGACTAAGCTTTTGATACCTTTTATTTGTAAATATTGTTACTATTTTTAAGAATAGCATAAAGGCATAAGTAGCTCACAAATACCACCCTTCAACCCCTTTTATAGTGAATTTTTTTGTGCCACTCCTTAATACAAAAAAACAAAATAGTTTGCTTCCACAAAATTCTTCTTTCTTCACAGTATTTATAAAATTAGAAGCCATCTTGATTTTATTAAACATGGCTATATGTTCACCTCTTTTCAGTCCTCAAAGGCCTCACCCACCTGAGAAACACTATACCAGATAATGAAAGAATGGGAGTGTAGACAATTAAAATGTTAATAGTCGTTTTGTTCATGGCATATTACTCTAGAAATAGTTTTATCTCAGCTATGCAGAGGGCATAAATCACTCCTAATTTGACATTCACCAAAGACAAGCATTTTTGTTTTAGATATGAAGCATATCTTTTCTTTTATGAAACCAAGTCCTTTTCGCAACATAACAGTTTCATTCTAAAAAGTGGTGACCGCCTCCAGTTTTCTCTTCACACTATTTGAACAAATTTCTTTCAAAATTTTAGCACAATTTCTTGCTAAAATTATGTAGTGAGGCTTTATAAAGTAAAGGAAAAAGGAATCGACATATATTTCCCCTTTGTTGGAAGGAACTTAGCATAGTCTATGAAATATATGCATTGTTAGTATTATATAAAAAATAGCTGGTAATAGTATTTTGTATATCTTGTGTATATGTGAAACTATGTGTATGTCTTAATTTGATTTGATAATTACTGCTGCATCTCATCATTTCATCCACTTTTACTTTTCAATGAGTTTATAATTTTTAAATTCTAAAATTTGTATAAGTAACTGAATTATATAAAATTTGATGATGACTGTAGTTTAAATTCTGATCCTTCCATTAAACTATCAAAATAACTTTATATTGGTGCTGCTTCACACTTCTCACTCTTGTTATCTAGCTTATTTGCTTGATATATTGATTTGCTTTTATGAGTGAAAATGCTTGTCCCAAAGCTAATTAAAACCTGATACTTCAGTGTATAAAGTTTTGTTGGGATGCTAAGTTCTTGACAATTATATCCAGTGTCTAAGCGTAGTAGTACTATTTCCAAATATGGGGAACAATAGTTATTCCTTTCTCTAATTCCTCAACTATCAGCTGAATATAATTCTGACAGAGATAATAAATTGAGATTAATTTCAAAACTTGATACCTGATGGTATCAATGAAAGAATTGAAAAATGATCAGAATTTTGCTGTCATCTGAACTTAGGATCAAACTAATTATTTTATAATCGAATTCTTCATTTTTTTCTGATTTTTATAATTGTACCTGTATTTCAATTTGTCAAATTGTTCTTATGGCTTACAGCCTAATCACTCTTACTGCTCTTGCTTCTAAACTGTCCTGATTTTTTGCCATTTACTTATAGAAGTATGTATATTTAATTTTACTTAACAGTACTGTATAAATCTGATTACTTAACCATTTTATTCATGACCCAGTATTTTAAGAAGCTTCTATTTAGATTACACTGATAATACAGGTTATAATTTTTCTTTATGAACTTGTTGGTCGAGTTAATGAAACAATGTCATCTAAACTACTTGTTTAGAGATGTTTGCAGCCTTGTAAGTTACACTGGGTTATGTGTAACGGTAATTCTAAACTTGGTTGAAAACAATATTTTAATATATTTCTATTTCAATAAGAGTCCATATAAAAAGTCATCATTAAAGACAACAGCAGAGGCAAGAAGCAGGAGTGCAGCTGAAGCCAGTGTTAAACTGAATGGAAGAGAGAGCTCAGTGGACAGCAGGAGTGGTCCATATTAAAGGGAATTTAGAATGAAAAGCAGTGATGAGCAAGATATTCAGAATTGCAGACAGAGCTAACAGTCTATTTTCTAATAGATTTTTTTCATGATCAATATTTTCATTCAAGGAATATTGAATAGTATTTTTAGTAGAAAGTGATTATTTTCTAAAGATTAACATATCTCTAGGCTAACATTGCATTTTTTTTATATTATGAAAATATAGTCTTCAATTTTCATCCTTTGTAACTTAATACAAAACATCAGAAGCAGCACTCAAAAGTTCTTTTTATTTCTCTGGTTTATTTTTTCCTTTCTTGCTCACTGTAATATAATCCTTTGACATTGAAAAATCATTTGAGTTATAGAAATTAAATTTCTATAGGGCATCAACAAGATTCATTATTGCTGCCAAATTATGTAACAAAACCTGTCTAATTTTTCAAAATTAAACGAACAATTCAGATTAAATCTTGGAACAAAGCTGAAAGAAACCAGTTCATATTAAAAGGAATGTTTTAGTCTCTTAAAGTTTGTTAGTTTCATACTAAATATGATCTGCACTGATATAATATAATCATCCCATCTTTCCACCTCAAAAGAGCCCTAAAGGTTGTCTCTTCCTTCTTGGGATTTTTTGAATTTTTATTGACACCATTACTAATTGTTGCAGTGTATTCATGCTCACCATAATTTTAATAATGTTAAGTTGATAAATATGTCTCCAATCTAACACAGGGTTTTTCTGTAAGAGAATATCTTAGTGTTTAATATTTTATTAGATTTAGCTAGTGTGCTAATGACCACAGTTGTCGTTGGTTGTAGCACTTTCATAATCAAATTAAAATTCTCAACTGAAACCATGTTGTTATAAGACAGAATGAAAACTGCTTGAATTCTGGTTGTATTTCAAACATCAGTAAATAAAAAATTTAATACAAACCTCTGTAAAATACTTATTTTAAAAATACATTGAAGCACATGAACAGTGTAATGTTGGAAGTAGAACAACAGAGCAGATGACAAAGACAGAAAAATGGGTTTGATATTGTTTGAAAATGATTAATTACATGTAGTTTCCAAATTAAGTTAATGAAACACTATTGAAATGTGAGTGATATTCAGTATTAGTTTGTCATTGTAAATCATGAACTCTTATCAATTAATATTGTGTAGCCTCTGAACTTTATATTTGAGCATTTATTTGTTAAATGTTATTACAAAAATTGGTAGATTAGAAGACATTTGTTAACATAATGTGCTGCATTGAAGCATCTGATGTTAGAAACATTTATAATCAATATATCTGCATAGTTATTATGCTAACAAAATTTTTTGATCTGAACTAAGAAATTGGTAAATTTTGTTTACATTACAAAAATGAAGAACTTGAAAAAGTATTTTGAGCAGAAGTAATTTTTTTTATATTTTGTAAATCTCTTAAATTCTTGGTTGTTGGTAACCTAGTTTTTAAAATCTTCAGATAACATGAAAGATGGTAACAAATTTAATGTACTTACTCTTCACTAATATTAAAAGATATGGAATTGTTTTGTAATTATGTAATGTATTGGTAGTTGAGTTTTAAAAAACAATTTCATTTATATTTCATGTATTAAAAAAGAAAATATTGAATGTTCAATCAAATCCTAGTTACATCTTAACTATTATAATTAGATGATTTGTTTTTAATTTTTTTAATGCAAAGAATAGTCCATTTGTATTTTTTTTTTTCTGTAAAAATGGTGTAGCCTTTTATATTTTACTGAATCTTTTTTTTTCTTCCATTCACACCCTTTATCTCAGAATTTTCAAATAACAGTAAAGTTTTTAGATAATGTAACAAAAACTTGATCATGTGAAATATTTTTTAGTTTAAATTTTAGTTGAAAATTTGTAATTTATTGATTCTGTCAGGTTAGCCCTATAAAATCTAAGTGTCATTTTCTTCACATTATTGCTGAAAGAGAATGTCTTGAATTAATATTTCTGGTTAATGTAAACTGATGTTTAAAGAAATCATATTACTGCCCATCATTGCAGGAACTTCAATGTTTACAATGAAAAATATCCTCATGAATCAAATAATGAATTACGAAACTGCTGAGATACTTAGCGTAAAGTTATGCTAGGCATTATAAAAGTACTATTCAGAAATGACAACCGGAAACGGACCTGTCTCTCTTTTGTGCCTCAACAGCACATATAATGTTGCTTACAGTGTTGGGCATTATTTTTTAAATTTCAAATGGAACCAAAAACAGCTCTTATTCATTATATATGTACACACATATACATGCAAGATCTTGCATAGAAAATTAATATCCACCCTACATTCTCTACTGGTTGCTACTTACTAAGTATGTATAATTTTTGTAATGTGCCATATTTGGGTTTTAAGTAAGATTTCCATTTCATATTTCAGCTACCATATAGTTACTATCTAAAGGTTAGCAACATTAATTTTTCAGTATTAAAATAAATTTGGTAGCTGTAATTTTATAATTTCAGATACTATATTCAGGACATTCTCTATGAACTGTTGATATCCTGATACTAAATAGTTATTACATTTAAATTTATTCTGCATTTGACCTAGTTGCTAATGCCATTGGATTACTTTCTCTTCTATTAATACTAGCTTATTGTTCTTGTATAGTGTAAGCTGTCTTATTGAGCTATGTCTGGTGCTAGTAAACAACTCTTGCTGACAAGCTACCTACCTGGCAAGCAAATAGGAATCAATAAAAGGTTTTTTTTTTTCTTGTAAATATATATGTTAATATATTCAAGTTATTTCTAAAATATTTGTGTGGAAGATTGATGCAATTATTTGTTGTAATTATATATTTGTTTTAATACAAACATTAGGATTGATTTAAATAAGTTTAAACTATATTTATGATCTGTAAACTTATTAAAATTCATATTGATTTGATGGTGTATACGTGTGTATACACTACCTTTTGGAAGAAAAATTACCAGTAATTAATATTATACTTTTATATTCACAAGAAAATGCCTGTCAAAGTTAATTACCAACATAATTATGTTTAATGCTTGATTCACTTCTTGGAGTATTAATAATTTAGCATGCAACCTTGATTCTTCATATCACATTTACATTGATTCCATAAACATATCTCAAAATATAATCGATTGGAGTCAAACCAATCTTGTCTCCTTTGGCAGTATAAATACAGTCACTAGGCATAGAAAGAAAACATACCTTACCCTCCTAAAATTTGAACAAAATGCATCAAGAACCCTCAAGATAGATACTGATGCCAGGCCCCATTACTAAGAATTGCTGCTGTCAAAACGCTTTCAACACAGCAAAAACTTTATCTCTAAGGCGTTTTCTTCAGGGTTGGAAAATAAATTTAAATCAAGGCCTTTTTCAACAAAACTTAGGTGAGACCCACAACAAAATATTGCTTTCACATCTAGGTTAGTGCGGTGGTTAAACATACATTCTAAATTGCATTGTAAAACAAAAAAAGGGGGGGTGCCTATTTGATTGGCATGAAGTTTTCCTCTGCCTTTTGTCACTACTACTTCAGTGATCTCTGCACCTTTCGATTTGGCTTAATCTCATATTCGTCCATTTCAGGCACTTCCAACTTGTTCCTTGCTACTCCCTCCTGTCAATCACAGATCCTGCACTAACTACTACATCTTTCTTCCTAGAAATATTTCCATATCCTTGTTTTCCCTGCAGACATCAATTTACAACTGGGGGAGAAACATTAACTGCATTGACTTTGTCTTAGAGGTTGTGTGCTAATCATTGACTACTCACTTTTCCACACCAAAATAGGACCAAAAATAAAAGTCAATATTTTAAAAATCACAAACTGTTGCATTTAATTTAAGAGATCTGTGAACAATAAGTCTAGAATATGTTTGTTTTTAAATATTTCATTATGATAATGAATATAAATGGATTAGAAGTTAAATATACAAAATGACTTCATCTGAATTTTCAGTGTTTACATTTAACAATTTTGATCTACTTAAAATCACAAGGTCATGACTTCTAAAGGATTACATTGAAAATATAACTTGCAATTAAGTTCATGTGTTACCAGAATCATGTGGTTTGTGCATTTAAGTTAAAACTTGCAAAAGTCAATGTCATCATATAAGATAAAACTTCATCAAACAGTGGTAACGAAACGATAAAAGAAATAAACTTACTCTAGTAATATATAACTACCCATTATTATGAAAACCATGTTTCATGCTTACATAAAAATATAGATTTTTAAAACAATAAATGAATTGAAATCTACATAGATCTTAACATTTGTTGATATGAAGATTCATGTTTAGGATCATTTCATTTCATCTCATTTGATATTTTCCTTTCTAGTTGTGTGCATATTTTCAAATCAAACTAGTTCATTGTTAGAAATATTTGATTTTTAATAAAACATTAAATATATTTGACAAATATTTCTATAAAATATTGAAATTTTTAGGAATTTTTTTTTTTTTTTAATCTTATAAATTAATTGAAATACTTTATACAAATTGCTAAAATATTGAATATTGATACTTTCATGGTTTTCTGCCAGAACATTTGCTTTCTTCACTTTTCAAAATGTTTTTTTTTTTTAATGGTTGCTTGTATTGGTCTATTTAATGTTTTAAATATATATATATATAAGATACATATATATATATATATATATATATATGTTATTTTTTTTAGTATATTATCTAAATTCTAATATATTGAAATAGTAAAAATTGCTAAATCATATCAGTACTTTATGAGAAAATGATTCTTTACAGCACTTAGAAATTCTTCCTTTGTGGATGGCAAACCATCAACTTTGATTGTAGTATTATTAGGGGGTCAGATATTGATGTTCCATACTGTTTATATTTCAACTAGTGTGGAAAGTGCACAACTTATATGTGGATAACTTGGGCTCTATTCAAAAAAGAGAGGAAAAAAATCTACTACAGCAATAGTGCCAATCAATTGCTTTAAGCCATCTTTCAGAGATGAATGAACAAAGATTTATAATAATTAATTTTAATTTGCTTTTAAGTTTCATTTAATTCTGTTTTTATTTATTCAATTTTCCTTTTCTCTTTTTTTCTGGCTCACCTTGGTACAACTCTGTGATGCCTGTTATATTAGATGAAATACAGTAACCATGCTACTGCTGGTAATATAATTCTGAAAACTTCTGGCTTCAGTATCTTAGCAGTTAGCTTAGATATCTTTTAAAGTCTTCCATATAGAAGTTATATTTTAATTGTATATTATGAAGATACTTTGGTAGGAAAATGGGAATGGATTTAGGAAGTTATTGAAGCCAGTCTTTCTGAATTATTTTTTTTTATATTACAATAATATTAGGAATGCTGCTGTTGAGTACCTATCTTGAGATTTGATTATAATAGCAGCAATATTCCTCACTTTATGCATAATCAAAATGCATAAAATATCATTCATTTGAACTCTATTTACTTCTTTCTCTCTTCACTTTTCTTCTTACTCTTCCTCTCTCTTTTTTTTTTTTCTTAGTTGGTTCAAATTTCCATCTTCGACAGTTTTAATCCGGGTAACAATTTGTATCCAAATGATGCATAATAGTGTAGACATTTATAGAAACAAACATTTATAGATTTTATTTAAATTAGGCTGAAAGTTCCACTCAATGGTATCTTGATAGGTATTGAAAGTCAGGTCTGGGCACCCTCATATGCATACGAAGATTGTCAACCCGGGGACGAACCGTTGAGACATAATATGATGGCTTCTCTTCAAATTTGGCACAAAAACCAAGGTGAGCCATGAATGCATTGCTTTGATTTTTCCCATAGCCAAATTTTTCATTTGTTCTCATTACAATATCTGTCAGGAGAATGATGTCACTTGCCAAATTTAGCATAATTCTATTTTGTGAACGAGTGGATAAAACATGCATGTCTTAAATAACTTTTTAAAAAATGGTAAAAATCAAACATATCCATGCTTTTTGTTTGTGTCTAACATTAAAGTTTCAGGTGGCTGACTCTGGACATCACTGTTACTTTTGTCCTTTTCCCTTCGGTGTCCATTTATTTCCATGCAAAATTTTGCCTGGCTTGATTGGAAATTTGCAATTATCATTTTTTCAAGGCATTTATGTAATGAGATTTCAGAAAAACTTTTAATGCTTTAAGCCCTTGCCTAGCCTTCCTCTTTAGTGGCTATTAGATTCTTTATTTCTCAAATTGACAGCACCATCCTTATACATTTATGGCCATTGCTTGTTGCACACCTGTAATCTAATTTTTTTTTTCATTCGAAAGTTACAGTATTGTATTCTAGATTTAGTATTCCTTTTCTGTATTTACTAACAAATTTTATTTTTCCTTATATATATTCATTAGTTTACTTAATTTTACACCAGATACACTTTTAATTTTATC
This sequence comes from Octopus bimaculoides, assembly GCF_046866305.1. NCBI lineage: Eukaryota > Metazoa > Mollusca > Cephalopoda > Octopoda > Octopodidae > Octopus > Octopus bimaculoides. Next base: position 31,337,161 of record NC_142944.1, on the reverse strand, counting down.
ATATATAGTTTAGATGGTTTTGAACCGCTTCTATAAAATGATAGCAGTATGTGCAAGTTCCAGTGTTTGTAAGTGTTCATTTAAGTAGATATCCTTAGCAGTGAGTGTTGAAACCTTCAAAACTTAGGGCAAGCCATAAATAACTAATGAATACGTTGATTCCAGCGTCTCCCCACAAGCCTAAGGCTATTTATTTTTAATGATATTGGGTTTCACACATTCTATGTAACTGAAAAATTTTCTCAGGATAATCACTGGATCTTAATGTAACATATTTTGCTTTATGACAAATGTAATTAAAATATACGAGAATAGTTGTGAAGCACTTGTTTTATGGAATAAAAATAATGTACAATTACAAAGATGTGATAGGAAAGATTTGCTTGTGAATCTTGTTTCCACTATTAAAAACCAAAGAATAACTTCTATCACAAACAAACAAACAAATGGTATGGTCCTTAGTCCATGCTTGCAACACATTCAGAAATTGAGTTTTGAATCACCATGTTAAAATTTAAAAAATCAAAAGCATCATCTTCCAATAGTTGAAAAAAGTAGGTTTGTGTACGGAGTAATAAAATATTCCATAATTGATTTCTGCATTTATGTGACTGCCTGACATATGCTACACTGCAATAAGAATATATGCTCCATAAAATTGGGAAACCAAAGTTTATACACACACAGACATACATGTCACTGGCTATAGTAGTTTTTCAATTGCCCTAATGCCCAAGAATGGCATATGCAGGCAAAAATATCAAAATCAATATTTCAAATGTACTGAAAATAGGAAGAAATAGCTTACAAAATTACAAATGATGGTGAGAGATGGTACCAGTGAGAAATTTTTATTACTTTATCTTTTCAAAAAAATTCCTCTCCCCCACTTTTTTTTCCCTAGCAGTTGTTAATAAATTTATGGATAGACAAAAGTTTATAACTGAGGTGTTTTATTAGTTCGTTTATTTAAAAAGATCTCCCTTGGCATATATTTCACAAAGACTTATTTTATTTTTTAAAGGTACATGTGTAGGCATTATTAGTTGATCACTTTAGACTGCTGAAAAATGGCAAGATCTGATTGAATATCTATTTAGAATGTTCCACTAGTTTCCAGTTTACAACATTTTCATTTATTTTTACTAACAGAGACCTGGACTACATTTTCTTTTTAACATTTAGCAACCATGGCAGTCTTTTGATCTTCCTCTCCCTTTCTTATTTTTTTTAAGTTTATAAAAATGTAGCTCAGAAAAATGAAAAAAATTATTCCTTGATCTTGGTTCTCATAAATACGAGTTCTGAATTTTCTTTTTAAACAATTTTATATTTCATTAATCGAAATTGACTTTGTCTCACATTTCTTTTCTGTACTCAAATGCAACTAATATAAAATAATTCAACATTAAAAAATAAGCTATTTATATAACATTTGCTGTGGTTTTGAACATATATAATGCATATATATGTTATATATATTGTATATATTATGTATATTTTATATATTGTATACATTATATATATATTTTGTATTAACTGTTTTTGCAAAATCTCATTGCCTAATACTAATTTGGATTTTTTTTTTCTATTAAAAGCTGAACTTATTTCAATTTATTTTAAATGACTATTATTTATTTTAATCAAGGAACATTTTTATGTTTTTCTATTACTATATTAGGATTTACTACATCAACTGTGGCTACAAATTAAAATTATATGCCATTGTAGTAAATAATTTTAAAAATGTTTTACTTTTAGTATTGAGTGATTATATATTTAACTCATCTGAACGTTATAACCAGTATTTTTCTTGTGTAGGTGGGGTAAGTCATTTTGGCAAATCTACTCCTTTCCAAACAATACCCATTTAAGCTTACTATTTTGCAAGTTACTAATTTTGGTATATAGCAAGTTGATATTGACACCATATAAATTAACCAATTTTTGGTTGATAGCCAAGTATCTTTGCTTCACCCACAGTTTCTATCTTAACAATAAAAAAAGAAAATCACTTTCCTGGCTTATGAATAAATATATATGTATATGTCTGCACTCTTTCTGATTGCAGTGTAAGTACTAAATAAGCAGAACATGTCCACAAAGGGAGCCCAGCATTTTTTTTTTTTTTTCATTTGTTTGTTCAGGTATGACTGCATGGTGCAGAAGCTTGCTTCTCAACCACATGATTTTGAGTTCAGTCTCACTGTGAGGCACTTTAGGCAAGTGTTTACTAAAGCCCTTGGTTGGGCTAAGCCTTTTGAGTGGATTTCATAAATGGAAAAATGAAAGGAGCCTGTTGTTTGTGTATCCCAGTATTGACATTGTATGATAATAGTAAATTTGGTGACAAAGGTCATCTACCTGTAGAAAATCTGCCCTTGCATTCTTTGACTCATGCAACTATGGAAAATTGGATTCCAAAATTGTCATTTTTGAAATTTTTAGCTGGTAAAGCAACTCAGTGGAGGCTCCTTCATAAATGTAAAACTAAAATTGTTAGTACAGGAGAGGGTTTTTTTTTTTTTTTTTTTACCTGAGATAGAAAAAAATTTACCCTTTTCAAGAATTCTCTATTTCAGAGAAAAGGTCCTTGTAAATCTCAGTTGACTAGTTTTCCTACTGGGTTTGGTTTTGCTATATAAATTAGCAAAGCTTAAAATTTGTGGTTGCTGACACTTGGGATAATATTCAGTCAGGTGTCTGGTATGTTCAAATGATAGAGTAAACTACCTTTTAATATCAATTTGCTGATATCACCACAGAACCATTAAATTAATCATGGTATTTTCTATTAGTTATAATATTGCCATATTTTCAGAATATTTGTTAGTGCGTAGTATTTCACAGAGACTGATGTTGATGAACAAGTGGTTAGTGTCTTAACAATATCCACCTCTTTTCATATAGAAAGTCCATATCCTTGCTATGGATAGTTTAGTTATTTGAGGATGTTTATTATTTATTCAAGCAATTGCATGAGTAAAAGCTGAGATTTTATGCCAATAATGTTAGTGCAATCTCTAACCTACACACAACACGTTTTGATTCAAGCCTTTGCTGATGTGGCACGTTTCCCCCACCTTTGAATAGTGTTGTTTACAAATAATTGCTTGATTGTATTTCACCTTCCTCTCTTTAGAGCCAAACTTCTTTGCATAAAGTTAAATTTCATTAAAGATTTTGATTTTTCTCAAAAGCCAAATGCCACTTTAGCATTGTATGGAAGAAAAGCCTTATGAAATTTAATAATTTATAAAACTGAAATCAATATAATGAATTTGGTGTTGCTACTTCTATTTTTATCATTGTGCCATTACTGATTTACTACTACTTCATTTTTTTAGTTTTGAAAAGTTTCCTGATAATTTCTGAATCATTTCTATTTTCCCTACTATATTATAGTAGTAGTACAGGAGAAATAAAATACAGCTTTACTATTTTAACTTCCTGCATGTAAATATATGGAAGAATTCTGATAATTTACTTAATTCTTCCTTGAATTGGTCTCGGTTATTTTTGTCATGGTCTTTCAATTAATATACAAACAAGTATCATTAAAAACAAAATGATATACATTAGAGATACAGAGAGCCTATGTGGTAACTAGAATTACTACACACTTACTAGACTACTAATGCCCTTTGGCTGACTACAAAATCATTAAAACTGTTACAAGCAAGGTGCACTGTTTTGTTTGACTGTTGGAGTGGGTTTCATTTCTAGTTAATATTAAAATTACCTGGGCAGTGGATTGACTGAATCTATTGAATGATAGATAAAATACCTTGTGATATTTAATTACAGATGTTCAGATCATGCTGTTGTTAATTTTGTTCTTCATCCTTTCAGGGATGGTAAATTAAGTACCAGTGAGCTGCTATTAAATATAGTCAGCTATACAACTTCCTCTATATAAAATCTTTAAAAACTTAAAAACTCACTATTTGGAAGACAATCCAGTTGGAAACAATTCTAATAAAGACCAATTCATCCTGCTAGTTTTTTTTAAGTTTTTTTTTTTTTTATCCTGGCATATTATACATAAAATAGTACTGCTAAATCATTTACTTGTCAGCCTGAAAATGTAATATTTAGTGTCTTTGTTCTGTCACACCATGTAGTGGAACAGCTGTACTTAAGCATTCAGTTAAACAAGCTATATAAATGCTCAATCTTTAACCTCAGCTACAAAACCAAGGTTAACTGTCCATTGTAACTGAAGCTGTCTACCCTGGCTATTATTTTATTATTCCCTTGGTTTAGATCATTTCTCTATATGTTTGGTGCTAAATCCCTTGCAAAGCATTCACTGCTTTCAACAGTTATTGTGTGTGTATTAATAACTTTTTTGTGGTATCGTGTAAAGAAATTTAGGAATTCCTAAAGAAAAAGTTTAATTTCAAACTACTAGCTGTCGTTTTAGTTGAAGATATTTTCCCTTACTTATAACACAGCATAATGTCATTACTGTTTTTGCTCCATCATAATGTTTCTTTACACATTTTATAAAAACCCACATTCTGAAATACACCTTTGTTTTTTTTTGTTTTTTTGTTTTTTGTGAATTCTTTAGGCATATTTTACAAACATTCAGTTGGATTTTTAAAAAATTACTACTCAACACATTTACGTTTTGCTGTCTAAAGAAAAGAATTGTTAAATATTTCAGTCAATCTTGTCAGTATTAACTTGCATTTTATATTTTTACTATTAATGCTCAAGAAGTAGTTTATCCTTTTAATTAGTGAAGCTTGCAGTTACATTTTCTCTTTTCTATTTAATGTTTGAGTATTTTAAAATGACTACATTTTTTAACCATAAAAATATTGTTTAAAAATTATGCAGTGTTTTTTCTTCTTTAAACAGTAATTTTTTTTTTTTTTTTTGTAAGCATTAAAAAAATGTTTCAAAGATGAATTACAGATGTTATTAATGTAAAATTTTGTTAGTGTATTTTATTAAAGATAACTTGTTCATCTTTAGGGAGGTGGGATTCGATGAAATTTTAAGTAGAAATTATTAAAGGTAAATTAATTTTTATTACAGGGGAGAATGTCCACCTTAAGATTTTAGTTCCAAGTGCAGCTGCTGGAGCCATTATTGGCAAAGGTGGAGAAACAATTGCACAAGTGCAGAAAGATGCAGGAGCCAGAGTAAAGATGTCGAAAGCTAATGATCATTATCCTGGTAACTATTTTCTGTTTGTGAGGACTAACAAATATATTTTTAGGTTATAAGCTGAGAAATGGGGGGCATTTTATAATTAACAAATGAAGACATCTGGATGAATGTAGTGAGTGTTTACAATGATTGTCTATTTTATCTTCTAGTCTAATAAAAGAATTATGGAAATGTTTTAGATTACTTATGTGGCAAATATCTTACTTTAACTAGTTTAAGTTGAGAAATAACTGATTTTAACTATCATTTGGTATGTCTTGGTGCTCTGTGTGTGTGTGTGTGTGTGTGTGTGTGTGTATAAAGGCTAATCTGTAAGAAATTGAATATGTAGACCTAAGTTGTAAAATTTTTGCATGTCTGTTTTTTGGCAAATCTGAATTGGACTTTGTTAGTTTAATGATATCTTAATGTATTTGCATTATTTATTGCTTAAAATATTTAATCATTTTCTGTGTATGAATAGCATATTTTCTTCTCTTTAAAATCATTTTATGTCATAAAAATTGGAATATATTGAGGAGGCACCACATTTTGGTGATTTATTTTATTTATTAGATTAACAGTTTGTTATTTAAAAAAAATTTCCAGGGACATCCGAACGAGTGTGTCTTATAACTGGTTCAGTTGAAGCTGTTAGGAAAGTCCATACTTTTATTATGGAAAAAATCAGGGAAAAACCAGAACCTAACCCCAAATTAGATGAAAATAAAAGTACCTATGAACGGCACCGGCAGGTAATAATGTTATAAATTTTCTTTCATATTATACATATATATATATATATATATATATATATATATATATATATATATATATATACAAAAATATATATATATATACACACAATATGCATATATATATATACATATTTATGCACATTATATATACTCACATTTGTATATACATGTTTATATATACATTTATAAATGTGTGCATATAATTATCCCCTTTGTGTGTGAGTGTGCGTGTGTACATATATAGTTTAGAGATGTATTTAAAGTAAATAAAATCTATGAAGACTTAATTTTAATTTTTCATATTTTTGTCTACATACTTTAATTAATTTGTGTAATTGAGAAAAAATTGGAGGAAGTGCATGAAACTGAGGAAAATCTATTCTTAGTTGCCTAAGCATCTTCCTTTCCAATTTGATTGAATCGAATCTTTTGGAATTTCTGATATATTTGAAAGTAGATTAATAATATTGTTAAATTATATTTAACTATAGTTTTTGTTCATTTTGCTTTTTCATTTTGTTAATGCTACTAAATCAGTGGTCAGAATTAGCTCTTCTACCTCCAACCCAGGCAGCAAGAGCCCTTTATTAAATAGGCTGTCTGATAGGCTGCTATTTCCAAACTATAAAGTTTCTCTTACATCACCTTCTGATCTGCTCACTTTCCTTACTTTTTGTACATACTGAAATCCCAAAATAGGTTAAAAAGAAATCATTCTTACTTTCAGACAATAGATTTAGCTGCTCCAACCCAATTTGACAGGCTCCAGCCCTCTGATAGTCTAGAACCATTTTTACAGGTCAGAGAGTCCTTTGAACTTTTTGAAACCGCTAAGGTCAAGTTTTGGCCTTTTTATTTACATATGGCTGGACATTTTGTTTCAGTATTCAAGGAAATTGAAATTGTATTCCAAACCATTTATTGATGGTAATAAATGTTCAAATAAATATATAATATATATTTTGATCTAGCTCTGAATGTATAGGAAGTTCTTACTAAAGTATGTTTACTGTGGATGAGAACTCATTTTTATATATTTAGAAATGTTAAACATTACTATATTTTAGTACAAAATTCTTAAGGATGACTTTATTTGGAAATTAAGCATGTTACTTAAGTATATATATATATAATATATATATATATACATATATATATACATATATATATATATATACATATATATATATATATATATATATATATATATATATATATATATATATATATATATATATATATATATTAGCTGGTTTTTACATGATGATCAGGTCACTGCTGCCTCCTCTTTCCAACTGCATTCAGCATGTCCAAATTAATTTAGCATTTACCTGTTTCATTTTTAAGGCTAAGACAGTTCTGCATTTTATAATAAATAACTGTTAACCACATTTGTTTGATTTGGTCCTTGATTTAGTAATGAATTATAGTTAGTTTGTTTTTTTATACAGTTTGAACATTAGTCAACTAAAGATATGAAATTGATTTATAGTATGTTATACTAATGAAATATTTATTCAAATCTCTCCAAAAATTTGCTGATAATTTTTAATTTCACAAAAAAAAACCTGTGGTTAACTAAATAAAAATAAGAATTTTATTAAAAAAGTTTTTCTTAAATATTTTAAAATGTAACAGACAATAGATCATTTTTAACATGATTAACAATTTAAATTTGGTTTGATACATCTAAAGTCATTCATTTTGATCATAAAAAGTCATAATTAATTTGTAACTGAATCAAAATTAAAGCTATTTATGTATTTATTGTCCAATGCTCCATGTTTGTTTTTAATTATTAATTGTTGTTTTACCAATGTTTTCAGGTGAAAATCTTAGTCCCTAATAGTACTGCAGGAATGATAATTGGTAAAGGTGGCATTTATATAAAACAAATTAAGGAGGAAAGTGGAGCGTATGTGCAGATATCTCAAAAGTCAAAAGAAACAAATTTGCCAGAACGCTGTGTAACAGTTGCAGGTGAGTGCAGCCTTGTTTTTAGTGTGTTTATTGTATTTTGAATTATTGTTTGAAACTGAATTTGTGACTAGTAAACATGTTCTCTTGTGTTGCATTTATTTTAAATTTTGTGCATGTATTATGAAAATGTTTGACATTTTGAAAGCTAAGTGTTTTGCTGTAGTGTTTTGATTTCAAACATTGTGAACTTGATGATTTGTTGTCTTGGGCAGATTTATACTAGTGACCATTCATCAATAATAAAGTTGGACTCTTTTCTTTTTACAAATTACATTGCATTTGTTATTTAGTTGCCATAAGCCTATTTACTATATTTATATTGCAAATGACTTTGGTATATTTATCACTAAAATTTATAAACCATTCTAAATTTAAATATTTAATGGGGTGTTGACGGGTAAATTATGAATTTCTAAGAAATTTATCTGTTCTGGACTCTTCATTTGATGCTGCTGAATATTTCTTGTCACCCTGACTTACTAAAATAGATAATATAGGTCTACACACTAAACATTTAATAAAAATATTTAGGAGCTATTTTTGTAACTTGACTGAAATGTTACTACATTCATTGTTTAGAAAATTATTGTAAATAAGGTAGTTTTCGTTTATACTTTTTCCTAAATTTTAGTTAGTCTAAACTGTTTTTTCCATTTTTTTTTTCTTTCTCAATCTTTGTTTTGCAGGTGATGTTGAGTCTAACAGAAGAGCTGTTGACATGATATTACAGAAGATTGTTGAAGATCCTCAAAGTGGAAGCTGTCCAAATATCAGTTATGCAGATTACACAGGACCAGTGGCCAGTGCTAATCCTACCGGGTCCCCTTTCGCTAACACGGACTATATACAAAACAGAAGTACAGAGATAGGATTAGCTAATAATAACTTTGGTGCTTTTGGTTTTGGTTTTAATGGAAATGCCTTTGGAAACAATATAGGAGCTAGCATGACGAATCTGAACTTGAATGCAGCTTTAAGTGGTGGCACTAGTAATAGCATTAACAGTACAGCTTTGGATAACATAAAAATAACTCTGCGAGGAAATGGATTTTCAGATCAAGCAACCGAAGAAATAAGTACTGCCATGAACACTTTAGCTAGCTATGGTATATTAGCTAGTATGGGTTTAGGAATGGGCAGTTTGAATAATTTGGCAAACTTAGGAACTGGAAGCGGTCTAGGAACAGGACTGAATCTTAATTCATCTGGCTTGCAAGGCTCTAGCATGATGTCAAGTAGTACAACTTCAACCACAAGTGTGAGCAGCCCTTTCTTTAACACTACCACCAGTACTAACAGTGCTGGTAGCCTTTTTGGTCCAGTTGGCAGTGGGTCATCCGGATTAGGAAGTTCAGGCTCCACTGGAGCCAACTCTAGTCTTTTCAGTAATTCCTCTCCTAGTATTGGCAACGAAAGATATGGGGGAAGTCCAATGCTCAATGATTCATTTGGCAATGCTGCTAATTATCCCAGCAATCCTGGGTTCACTGGAACTCCAAGCATAGCTGGCGACAGGTCTCCTAATGTTAATCAAAATTCTTTTGGCCTCGGAACTGGCATCTATAGCCCTGCTGATGACAAATCAGCCCCGGCAACTAAGCAAGAGATGGAGGTTCCGGAGACAATTGTTGGAGCTATCCTGGGACCTGGCGGGAAAGGCATCGTGGAAATACAACAGTTCACGGGCACCAACATTCAGATTTCAAAAAAAGGAGTCTATGTACCTGGTACCCGTAATCGTGTTGTCACCATAACTGGTACTCCTAACAACATTTCCAAAGCCCAGTTATTTATCCAGCGGCGCCTCCAGCAAGAGGAAATGAAGAGGGCTCGTCAAGCTTCTACCCGTTAGGGTACCCTCTCCCGCCATTTCATTGCACGGAAATTCCCCCTTTTTCTTTCTTTTTCTTTTTTTTTCTTAAATCCTCTCTCCCTCACTCTCACCCATTCCTCTTTTTTTTTTCTTAACTTCTCCCACTTTCATTTAAACATTTTTATTTATTTTATTTTATATTTTTTAAAATCAAATTAAACCCATCCCGAATCCTAACCATAAATATAATTCAAACAAAATAAATATATATATGTGTGTATATATATATATGTATGTATATATATGTATGTATGTATATATATATATGTATGTGTGTATATATATATATATATATATATATATATATATATATATACACACACACATATATGCACAGGCACACATACACAAGTGTGCATGCATACATATTCAAAGAAGCACACCATGTACATACATGTGTGTATACACATATAGGTGCGAGTATATATGTATGTATATACTACACTCATACACTTTTGTGTATTTGTGTGAATATGTGTGTGTGTGTGTGTATATATATATATATATATATGTGTGTGTGTGTGTGTGTGTGTATGTATATATATATATATATATATATATATATATATATATATATATATACACATATATAATATATATATGTATATATCAAAAATCATTTTTCCTCTTTCCACAGCTTGGAAAAAGGAATAGAAAACTTAAATACATTGCCTCTCCAATTTCTAGATATAACAAGATGAAAGCTAACCTTTTTTTCTTTATTTTTTCATCAAATTCATTCAGTATATAATTCATTTATAAATTAAATTTCAAATGCTCTAAATGAATCCCATACAGCCTCAGAAGTGTTTAGTATCACATGCATACATACATCCATATACAATTACATACACACACACATATATATATATCTTCTCAAGGTGGGGAAAATTGAAATGCCTATGTTAATGAGCTTTTTTAGTGTTACGTTTTGTGTGTATATATATATAAATGTATATATGTGTATGAATGTGTTTATGTGTTTAATTGTTATTTTTTACGTCTGTTTTCCATGCTATCATGGATTTAGATGTTTTAAATATGGATATTTTCATGAACTGTGTGATTGTGTGTGTGTCTTGTGCATTGTGTGTATATATTTGTATATGTTTGTGTGTGTATATATATGTGTATATGTGTATACATACATACATACATAAATGTGCACGCACAGTTTTTTGATTATATCTTTTGAGTTTTTATTTATATTAATTTAATGCTTTGAAAATATTTTTAAAAAATCAAAAATTTCAAAAATTGAAAAAAATCTATTTAAAATGTTACACTCATCGTATTCATATTCTAGAAATAAGATACATTTAATCTGGATATCTAATCATCAGTATGTTCTAAAATCGATTAAGAACGTTTTGGTTTTATTTATTTTTTTTTTTTTTCAAATGGAAATCATAACTTTAATGTTCAGGTCAAATTTGTTAGCTAATTGAGGCATTTATTTCTATATTTTTTAAATGTTTCTAGATTTTACATAATTTATTCAATAGCTATCTGATTGCCATATTCTCACTACAGAAAATCATCAATTTTTATCTGATTGTCATAAACATGTTTGTGGCTGAGTTTAATGTATTCTGATAAATCTTACATCTTATAGTGAAAAGGTTGGCTTAATTTGAATTTCTGGTAGTTGGAAAGACAAAGTGACTATTTCTGTTATTTTCTTTTTGATTCACAGAGGCTTCCCTGAATATTATGAAAATGGAATGTGGTATTGAAATATCTGTTGCAGTCTCTTCAAGCAGCTTTAAAAACTGTTTTATTGAACCAAAATAGAATTAACTTTTCAGTGCTTAGGTCAAAATTTGTCTTTCACTGATACTTCTCATCAAGTATCAAAATATGTAGGTTGGCCTAAGATGAAAAAGAAATCTTGAGCAAGAAAGATGGTTATACCTGATTATAACATTATACATTCATTATTGTTTCATTTTGCAAAAAGAAAAATAACAAAAAAAGACAAAAAAGAAAAAAAAAATATGAAGATAAAATGTAAAAAAAAAAAAATCATTCTCTTTTTATTTTCCTAATAACCTATGTTTATTATATCAATGATTTATTAACTCGTATTTCAGAGCACCTATGTAATGAGAAATCAAAATCATCTTAATTCTATTAAAGCAATTTTTCACCCTATAGATTCCATAAAATCTCCACATATCTATCTCTAAACTCTATTTATACCTATTTATATCCATGTATTTATATTGGTTATATCAACCTTTTCCTTGCATAAATAACTTCTAATTTCTAAACATCTCATTATTTGATTTATATTTTCCTCATTAAAATGTTTTAGTCTCTAAATTTCAGTTCAATTGTTATAGATTTTAATATTAAAATATATATATTTATATGTATATAATATATGTATATATATATATATCTTGTTGCAATGTTACAGTGATTCAGTGATTATAGTTTTCAATACTGTTGCCCTGTTTTGTAATGTACTAGTTTCTAGTAGCTCCACACATACACACACACAAAATAAAACCATCCTTTAATGTTTGTAATTCATTCGCAGAATTTAAAATATTTACTCCATAAAATACTTTAAGTTACACATGCTTCTAAATAGCTCTAATTTAAATCTTGTTTGAGAGAAACTTTACTCTATAATAGTCTTGTACTTGTATTAGATATTGAAAATATTTTAATTATTTCTGACAATTTTTTTAAAGCACATTTTGTGTGTGTGTTAGTCTCTGTCTTTTAGCAAGGTGTCTCATTTCATTAGGGTTTTAAGTGAATCCTTTAGCTTAGGTTACATAGTTAATTTTCTCTCTATTATTTTGCTATCAATATTTATTCGTGAGTGTAATCTTCACAGCATTTTATTTAATAATTGTATATGAAATGATTAATAGTTAGTCATGTGTCAGTAGATTTATACTCTTCCTTTTCATGTTGCATACATATTTTTTGAGAATTTAATTAAGGAAACAATGTGACAAAAGGCATTTTAATGCAATTATCTTTAGGTGTTTTCTTCTGAATCTTAATATTTTAATCTTAAAAGTAGTTATGAATACACTATTTTCACAGCTTTCTAAATATGCAATCAATTTTGAACTTTCCATTTTATTTGTGCAATTACATCATCATGATTGTACTATATTAATGCTATTTTATCTTCTAAACCATGACAATATTTCATTGAAACTATAAGTATATGATATTTGGTTTCATTTAATTAGATAGTTTGATGTTACACCCCATTCTATCAGTATATTTACTAAGGCTAATCACTGAACTATCTAGTTGTTACATTTTTTGCATATTAGCACATTTTATTTAATTAGAAATTACATTTTGCAAAGTAAACTCTATGCAAATATTTGCCTTAATATTGGAAATGGTTAAGATATATAGTCCTAGTCTATTATTATTATTATTATTATTATTATAGATTTGCTTATGCAACAATTTAATGTAAAATTTTATTTTTTGAGGTATGGCTTGAAAATATCTAAAGTGAAAGAGGAAAACAAAACATTTACAATACTAAACACTTCAAAGGCAATTATTAATTTTCCATCTATTTATTTTAAATTGCAGAGTCATTGTTTGAATCATAGAGGCTTTGTGTTATCACCTAAGGGATATGTATATCATTTGTATATACATATACACACATGCATATTTTACATATACATACACACACTCACACACATACATTTGTACCCCTCTTTCATTTTTCCTATCCCTTTAAAATCTGATATATTTTTTAAATTATCATTTCATTATTTGATTATTTTGTTTTAGGGGGCATTTACAGTTCCAAGAATGGCTGCACCTTTTTCTTCCATTTTTATGGTCAGCAGAGATATCTGGAATTATAAAGAATGATGCCTTCTGCTCATACCAACTTACAATGTGCCAGATATTTTTTATTACACAGCAAAGATGATGTACATGTTTGCATTGTATATTTAAATTTTGCAATAATATAGTTATTCATGTGATATAATGAAAATTTTCATAAGTCTCTCTGCTAATCAGAATCAAGTAGAAAGGCTTCATAACTAGTCACAATAACTTTACTCTATACTACATAAGCACCAATAAATTGTCAAGATATGACTACTATACATCATTTTCACTCTCCCTCTAAAAAAAACTAAAACTAAATAGATCTATTTAAAATGCTAACAACATTTTGTCATAGTCTGTTAAAATTTTCCAATATTTACTTTTATATATGTATATATATGTATTCACGCACACACATGCACATATACATACACAATGAAGCACATATGTATGTATGTATATATATATGCACATGTGTGTGTATATATATATATATATATATATATATATAAAAATTACATATATATATGTTTGTGTGTGTGTGTGTGTGTGTAGTTTAAAGGTGAGCAATATCTCCTCATGCTGAAAGCAGTTTGAAGCTGGCATGGTCATGACAGAAAAAGCAATTGTTAAGTTTGCACATTTTGTTGGTCAATAATATATTTTGATATATTGCTTTTACCATTTGTTTACATGCCTGCTAATAGCAACAGCTATGCTATGAGTGCGTAACAAGTATTGGAAATTTATTCTTCCATGTTGACACTCATTTGATGGTTCCTTCCAATCTTTTTATATTTCTGTGCTCACTGTTCACATTTAGTTTGCATTTGCAAAATTAATCTTCAATTTTAATCTGAAGAAAAAAATCACACAACATAGAAAATGATTGATTCAGCTTTCACTTTATTTATGTGTGTGTGTGTGTGTTTGTGTGTATGTGTGTTTGTGTATATCATATATACACACATACATACGCACACACATGTACATACCCACGCATACACATGAAGGTAGTATCATTTGATATAGTGATTTAAGATACAAGTTGAGAAAAGATGTTATTTGCACCTGACATATTTATCATTAGAAATTTCATTATATGCTATATAAATGATTATATGAAATTGGAATTGTTTATTTGAATATATAGTGCAAAAATGCTGTGTTTTTGCTATGTAATTAAAACATGTTGTGCTCAGAAATAAAAGCGGCCATTTTTTTAGGAAAGCTTTGTGAATCATACATCTGTGCATGAGTTCCAAATTGTGGAAAGACAAGAAAATGGATTTTCTCTTAATGCTGCGGTGTCACCCATGTGTGTTTGTGTGACTAATCAACCAATCACTTCCAGGTGTGTCCACTCTACTTTGCCCTCTTCTATATTCTCACAAAAGGAAAAAGTGGCATACTTACAGGGCTGTGCATCTTCGTTTTTCACTAATAGTCATACCAGAATTGGTTGCATAATGTACATTAAAACACAAGCCATTAGTCCTTGCATTGCTGTATATAATTCACCCACAAACTCTGGCTGTAGCCATCACTCTCATGTGCCCATCTGTGACAATGCACGGATCACACTAGGAAATGTAACATGGGCACTCATTAAATTTTTTTTTATAGTCAAGTTAACACACTAAAATATGACATTGCTCAGGCATTTGAGGAAAGTTAAAAGTTGTGAGGTCAGTGAAATATTATTTGTATTGATGATGATTATCATTCCAAGGTTATATAATTTTTCATTTTTCCTCTTCAGACAGATGGCTTATGTAATGTCATAATATATTTTCTAGCTGTTGGATCGACATTGAAGAAGAAACCTTTATATATTATGAATTGTTTTTTTTTTTGTTTTTGTTTTTTTCCCCCCGTTAGAAAAATGTCAGCTTGAACGTTATCTTCGATATTTGTTCAACTGCTTTACCTTGTATTTCTTATCTGTCACATTCAGTTTGTTACTGTTATTGTATAGTATAAATTTTTTAGGGGGTTTGGGGAAAAAAATTCTGCAAAATCTGTCCTATCCAAAGGAAGTAATTTTTTTATTTAGTTTCATTTCCTTTTTCTTGTACTGCCTTAAAGGCTTAAATTATTTCATGGCAGTCATTTTTTTCTTTCCGCCCCTCCTTTTTTGGTTGATTAGATTAACAAGCTTTTGTTTGGTAAATTGTGAGAGAAAGCAATGAAATGGAGACTTTTTTTTTCTCTATGACTTATTGAGGCTATTACTTCTGTACCACTTCGCCATAAAATTTCCATTCATGCAGGAAGAAAAATTGTTCATATTGATTATTCTTCCATCCCTTCAATCTGCCACACTATTACAATTTAGCCACTACTATATTGCAATGACATATTTATTTAGGAATTTGTTGTATTCATTTTCTCCTGCAAAAAACAAACTAGCAGCTTTTTAGCCATTCTTTATTTCCATTCTCCTCCCTGCTTCTAACAATCTTTTACCCAATATTCACTTTTTCTGTTTCAATTCCAGTTACACTCGTTTACTGGTTCCAGCAAGAACGTTGTGGCCATGCTGGTTACTCTTTTATCTTAGATATCAAGTTAATATTTAAATGCTATTAGCATTAGAAAGTATCTCTTCTTCATCTATAATATCCATAGATAATGGCCTTTTAGTTTTGTTTTTCTTTTCATTTGATATATTGATATTTTACTGATGCCAACATGGCAGAATTACTTATCTCCTTTCCCAGTTTCTTCCTAATATTTAGATGCCAAGTGCCATCTGTATTTATATGGTTTTTCTTCACATTTTCTTCTTTACCCCTTTATTTTATTTTTAAGTAGAATGTTTGATTGCCGCAATAATTATCTATGAAAATTAATAAATCCCCACAGGCTTTTATTGTTTATACATATGTATATATATATATATATATATATATATATATATCTGTGTGTGTGTATGCTGGGGTGTATATATATATACATATATACATCTGTATATAATTTACACACACATACACTTTATTGTAACAATAAGCTGCCACAATAGTTGTCTCATTACCGTGAGTGATAGATGAACTTGATTACATGTTCTTAATTCAACTGTTTGTGTATATGTGTGAATATATAACATACATGTGTAACATGTTTGTATGTGTGTGTGTGTGTGTGTGTGTGTGTGTGTGTATGTATATATATATATATATATATATATATATAAATAAACACATGCACTGCAATTATATTCAACAATTTAAGCTATGGGAGTAATCATTCTGCAATACTTTTATTTTCATTGGCCTCTTATTTTCTTTTTAAACATTTCTTTAAGAAAATTATAAAATCATAAGATTAGTTTCTGCTTTAAAATACCATTTTTCTGCACATATCCTGTTCTCATCACTTGAATGTTTTTCTAAAGAAAATAATGGTCACATAAACATAATCCCATGCAACACTCATGCATACATACAAACATACACATGCATTTGTTCATTCACTCATTCAAATGCATATTTATATTCTAATCAGATACATAAATGCATACAGATTACACATGCATCCTTATTTTTTCCTCAGACATATACAGTTATATATGCATTTGCTTATATATATATATAAATATATGTATGTATATATATATATATATATATATATATATATATATCGTCATTACTAGCTTCATACATTTATCCACAGACACTCTTGACTTATAAGAGTTTATTTAACATTCTTGCAATCTCTCTGCAGGGAATATTCATACCTTAAAATTAAGGTAATCTATTGTGATATATAGAGGCATAATGTTTAGGGCTATAACGGGTACTTGTCTACTCGATGAGCCTAGCTGTTGTCCAACCAAGAATAGATTGTTCTATCAATATCTTGCATTAATAACATTCTGTACATGCATATGTGTGCATACACATACTTTTGTGTGTCACACTCTTATGTTCACAAAGTAATATAAAATATTAGTTTGTGAATACACACACATATAATATATATATACATATATATATATATATATATATTTCAGTTTTATACATAAGAATATTAGAATATTTTATTTCCAGACACCCAGATTTAAAATCTTTAAATTTTAGTATTTCCTGGATATCTCACATCAATTATTTTCCAGTAAGCATGTTGAAAATTTTCATGCAATATATGTATATAGATCAAAAGCAAGGTCATATTCTGATATCCTTATCTTCAGAGCAATTTAAAGCTTCTGTGATACTGAAAGTTCTTCAGGCAGTGCATATTTCAAGCATTTAAAAGTGGTCTTATAAATTAGTTATTTGACTAAAACAAAGAGCTTGGCTGGGCCAATAAACTATTTGGTACAATTTGAAGATATGACAAGTTGCTGATTGATTCATTTTTATTACATCAAAAGGACTTCATGTTAATCTAGTTGACTCAAGTATAACATTTTCTTCACAGTTAAACTGTTTTCTGATGTTGGTGTTTTGCGTGAAATTGAATTGTACTAATTTAAACGAATGTTTATTTCAATATTCACTGTTATATCATATGTAAAGTTTCAAAGTTCAAGGGTGGATAGTTGTGAGTGCTTATAAATTTGTTAGCTTGTTATTTTATTGCTAATATGATAATAAAATAAGACTTTACCAATGGATGTTTTTTTTTTTTATTTTGTTTGTACTCTTATCTCTATCTACCTTTCTCCCCATTCCTCTTGGTTGGACAATAGTGATTTTGGATTCTAGTGTTTGCTGGGGCTTGTAGTGTCCTTTGTTCATTGGCTGTGTCAAATACTTGTAGCCCTATATTGGTCACTCAGGGAAAGAACAGTCATTTGGAATGAAAAGTTTATTCACTTGCAGTTGTAATCATTGATTGTTCCAAAGAGTTTTAGACTCAAGAAGTTTATATAAATATATCATTCATAACCATTTATTTCAATTAAGTTATTAAATACATGTATTATATAACAATGCTACATAATCAACCTGATTAGTTTGTTTTATTGCAATTTGCAGATACATTAAAATTTACTTTTTAATTATATGATTATACTAGTTATGGAAAAAAACTTTTTAGATTGTCATAGTTTAGTAAAAAAAAAAAAATTCCATTATTAGCATTATATTTAATACATAACCATTCTAAAATGTATATTAAAACATTTATATTCTTAAATTCAATTTACTTATACTCCTAATTGAAAAAAAAAACTTATAGATTTACTTTCTAGCATTTGCTTCTATATCAAATTATCTAATCAGGCTTGTATGTGTGTATGTATTGGTATGGTTGTCTATTTCCTAAAGAGCAAATTACAATAGAAATTATCTCCCCTTCTTTCTTGAGTAGCATTTCAGTTAAAAATGAAATGAGGTTATTCTGTTGAAGGCATTCACTCTAGAACTGAAAGGATATTGTCTGACTGTCAGTCTAATAAATTACTATTCTGATTCCATTCCCGCTTGGATAAAAATAATTTAGTTTCCTTCAATATTTACTGATGCAATAGGTCTTGAAAGTTTTCATTGTTTTTAGCATTTTAGGTTTTTTTGTTTGTTTTTTTTCTCTAACTACACTTTCTTTGTCTTCAACTTTTTAGTTCATAGTAGTGTATATATAATAGGCTGCTGTATGTATAGTAGATGTGTGCATTTACCATATATTTGAATCTGCCTCTTCACATGAATGAATGTATTACAATCCATCAAAGACCTAATTTTGGCCAACACATTATGTACATGTGCACAGATTCTTGTGCCAGTCCATTGTTGCTCATTGAAAGTTGAATAATTTATGTGTATGTGTGTGTGTGTACATGTGCATATATACATAATGCATAATATGTGATATTAATAGAAAGAATAATTATTTCTATTACAAATTTATACTTTAACATACTTTAGAATTAGATTTTTGCTTGACTTCTTTAAAATTATTGTAATTCTTCATGGGAATACAATAGATTGATTTAGGAAGAACTTCTACAGCAAGGATTTTTTAGTGTTTCATGTCATCAAATTTTGCATTTCTCAAACCCTTCAAACAAGAGGTTTCGGAGTCTGGGATTGTTGGTGAAAATGGCAAAAGTATTTCAAATACTGGAGAAAAATATCATTAGCATAATTTGCAAAAAGTTTCTGACTGGAGTTGCAATGAGGATGCTTCTGATGTGATTTGCAGTATCTTAATAATTGTGGTAGTATCTTAGAAAGAAGACTGGCTGTTTTGTTGGTCTAATGATAAACAAAAAGAAACAAAACAATGTACTTGAAAATTTAGTAAAGCATTGTACTATCTATGCTCTTGGGGCACTGTTGAGGATTAGGAATTTGTAATATATCTGATACTTGTCAGGTTGGCAAGAGCTCATTTCTCTTTACCAATTCAAGCTTTCAAAAATGGTAAATTATTTTCATGGTGCTACCTGCCTCTTAGAACAATACATTACTCTAGTAGTTATTGCCAAGTGGATTAAACCATTGATAATTAGTGTCTTTGCTCAACATAATTCAGTATGTCAATAAAAGCAGTTGTGCTTCTCATTTCAGCATATGATTACAATAATTCAGTAGATTCCATTTATTTTGTTTTGATAAGCATTAATCGTGCTTACCATTAGGACAAAGATGTCATCTGAAGCTTAATTTCTTTCCTGGAGAATATCTTTTAACAGCTCATAATGAATTTTAATATATAGCAAAAGCTAGGAAAATATTACATCTTTGGGAGTAATTATAGATTTAATTATTAAGGATTAGGTGACACATTAGAACCTGACCATTTTTGATCTCTTCTTTGATCTTTGTTTTCCTCAACATTTGACAAAAGGAAGCTCTTATAAAAATAGTTTTTAATGCATAGCAGCTGAATTATTTCTGTTGTACGCTTCTTTTGTTTTTAATTTGACTGACAGACCAATTAATTAGTATAAATCCAGTGGAACTTGCCTTTGTAGATAAAGGAAGATATATGGTCCTGCCTTATGGAATAGATATTGATGAGAGATTCCTTTTTTCATTTCATAATTATTGAATTATGCCACTGTTCTGGAGATATTTCACCACTATTTCTTCATATGTACATACATGCATATATGCGAATATATATGTCTGTATTTATATGAACATATTTTCATATATATATATATATATATATATATAATATGTATACACACATGTATCTATAATAAATATATAGTATATGTTTAGTTAAAATTAATGGTGAATCATTGGGTTTTGGCTCTTGCCCTCTTTTTGCTCGTGCGTGTGTGTGAAAATTTGTAGACAATAGTAATTTTGCTTTCCATATAATTAGTGAGTTACAAATGCCTTTCTTAATACTCTGACATTAATTTTAGACTGAAATTATATCTTTATCCACCAACATAGATATGTTCAACCCTTATATATTGCTAGTATTTTTTTAAGCACTAACTTTGAAGGATGTTAAGCTGATGAAATACAAATTTGAAAATTTTCAAAGTTATCAGTTTTGATGCTTTAAGGTTATCAAAATATGTAAGTAGCCTTATAGTGACACTGTCATGTTACTTGGAGACATATAGAGGAGAAACTGAATTTGGTTTTTAAAGTTGTAAAATGTAAGTTTTCTATTTTAGTTTTTGGATTTTTTTTTTTTTTTTTTTTTTTACAAATTTTTGAAGATGAGTTTGTTAATCTGAACAAAAATCGATGCTTGTTCAGTAGAAGAAATTTAAAGACAGCTAGGAATATTTTTCAATGCTATTGGAAAATATCTGTATTCTTTAAGGGAAGTAGGAAGTTAAATTTTTTTTTTTTCTTTTTGCTTTAGTTTTTGATATCACTTTAAATTTAATAAAAAGAAAGAAAACATTCTGATCATTTGGATAGCATCAATATATGTATTTCTAGTTTTATCAAATAGAATATAGAAATATATGAACCATATGTTTTGAGTTCAAATCCTGCCGAGGTCAACTTTGCCTTTCATTCTTCCAAAGTTGATAAAATGA
>NC_142944.1:31293090-31310590 GCF_046866305.1 Octopus bimaculoides | reverse complement strand
ACAAACAAAAAAGGACTGCCCCTTCCCTCCCTCATAGTTGCAAATGTTATTTTAAGATACTTTGCAACACTCAATTATCTTGAAGAAAAAAAAAATATTGAAAAGTTGCAAAGATATGTATTGCCTATTTACATTTGTTACTGCAAATGTCTTTCATTATCAGTTTTGTACTTTATTGTTAGCAAAATGGACTCTGACGTGTTCTCTTTCTAGCCATAGTATGCTGAAAGAAGGCTTTCATGATGACAACACCTGGAAATTGAAACTGGCATATTAAGATTAAGACACAATTGATGAGAATATGGTATTAAAAAAAAAAAAAAAAATAACAAACAACTTAAACCCAGGAAAGATAGGTGAAAGTGGACTTTTTTTTTCTTTTTAGGGTGGGTGGTAGGGTAGGCAAATATTTTGTAGGTTTCTTAATTTTATAGTAAATTATTGCTATTGTGGTTCTAAATAATTTATTGATTTTGTGTAATTTCTAATTTTATTCAGATCTAATTTAATAGTTTTGTTAATTCTTTGGTTTATATATAAAAATATTTGCCATTTTTTTAAAATTCACCTTTCTACCTTTCTTTCCTTTTTCACCTCCCTAAATTAAAATGAAATAATAATAATAATAAAAAAAAATCTTTCATGTTAAAATTAACTTATATATAATATCCTGTAGTTTTAAAATATAGATTAAAAGTTATTACACTATTGAAAACACACCCAGGTCATTTGCTGCTTTCTATTTCTCATATATATTCCCTGGGAGCTTTTGCAGCAATCAAAACCTTTGCAGAAAAATCTTTTCAGAGTAACTGCACATCTTGGATTATTATTTGTAGATGTTTGCCACATTTTGTTTGATTTGAAAAATTTTTTCTTAGAAGTTGTTGATGGAAAAAAAGAAAAAATTGCTAAATTTTGCAGTTAAAATTTTTTTTTTTTAATGAACTGTACTGTGGGCCCGGTCCATTTAGCTTTTTATTGATGTTTTCTTTGTTTTTAATGCTTTGTTGTTTTTTTTTTTCAGTGATTAAGAAGCCTGTGCTAGATTTTACCTTATTTTTGTGGCAAATATTTGCAATTAACTTTTTTCTTAAGGAAGGTAAATAATTGATAAGTTAGTTAATCGTTTTTAATTTAATAGAATTTGAAAGTTTGTTCTCCCTCTTAAAATATTACGTGTGCACCCATACATGCACATATGATGTGCGTGCATACTCACCTTCTAAGAAAAATAGTAAATCACTCCATCGGGCAAATTTTAATTTCCCATGTGGTTTGTCCCCGATGACCAGGCAAATAGTCACTCCCCATCAAGAATTCACAAGAAGCAGATTATTGGAGTCTATATGCTTGTTACCTGAGCAACTAATCCACTTGTTCCTTGAAGTTGGGTAATCAGTGGAATTGTGAATAGATTCTCTGAGAATGCAATGATAAGTCCGCCCCCTTGCCTGTCAAACTACAGCAGTCTTTCATAGCTGCCTGAATATAAATGCCAAAAGCTGTAATAATCTCCTACTTGTTGATTCTTACAAAGCTTTGTTTTTTATATTCAGATATCACCTTGTAATGTATCATATTTGGTTATCACGTCCATGAAACTTGAAAAAAAAAAAAATATAATAAAAGCACATCATAGTTTTGGTAATGATATTAAACGCAACAACTTTTCTGCAAGCAGGGATGTGAACAGGATCTATGTAGAGGATCTTGGACAAGTAATGGCTTTATATATAAAAAATAAAAGTTATTCAGCAAAGCTTTTGGAAAGACAAAAAAAACTTTTAAAAATAAAAAAAAAAATTATTGGACCCTACCTCTCCTTGTGATTTCTGAGAGAAGCTTAATTTTCTTTTTGGCAAAGCCCTTATCTCCTTGGTCTTGTGGATCAGTTGTGTGGGTAACATGAATTGTCACTTTTCATCTTGAAGCAGAATTCTGGAGTATAAATCCATCTTGTAGTTGTAACTACTGGTCGCATGTTGGACTTACCCGGAGGGCTTTCAGTGAGGAGCCATTTGTATAGACCATCTTATTTAAAGTCATTAAAAATCTACAGCTGTTGACACCCAAGTTTTGAATTGAAATGACAATTTTTATCTTGCTTTTGTGAGGTGACTTAACCATATTGTGACTGGCCTTATTGTATGACTTTCAGGCTAAGTAAGCTGTTTTTTGTAATCACTTTGAAGTAACTGCTATTATTGCAACCACTTAATCCTTCTTGCCCTGTAGTCTGCTTTCGTAATAATATGAAGATGATTGTGATAGCGTTTTTAATAAGTTCTTCAATAAGGTCATTTTCCTTTATGGTTAAGTTACTTTTTCTTTTTCTACTAAAGTCAAAAAACTGCATGAATTTATTTATCAGTAGATTAACAACCTCACTTGTCAATTGTGAATTTCTTACTATTTATGGTTGAGAGTCATATCCCACATCTTGCTCTGCAAATAGAGGTTGCACAAATATCACAATGTGGTCTTGCTGCCTGAATAAAAACTATAGTGTTGTGTGCTGAAATGAGGAAAGCAAAAAAAAAAAAAAAAATACATGGTACCAGTTTTACCAGTGTAAAGAGGTTGAGAATGCTGGAGGTATATATCATTCTTGATTATACATAACAATTATAGATCCTTGATTTTATTTTGTGTTGGTGTTTGCAACCACACTTATGGCTTGAATTTGTCTCTGAATCTCAATGGCTTTCCCTGTTAGCTTCATGTTGTAGTTTAAATTTATTGGAATTATATTTAATTGCATTGTATGTGGAAGAAAAATTTGGCTATAGTTTGTGTGTGATGTGTAATTATGTGTATAATATGCATGCATGTATATAGTATATACATACATGTTGTTGTTGGCACTCCGTCGCTTACGACGTCGAGGGTTCCAGTTGATCCAATTAATGGAACAGCCTGCTCGTGAAATTAACGTGCAAGTGGCTGAGCACTCCACAGACACGTGTACCCTTAACGTAGTTCTCGGGGATATTCAGTGTGACAAGGCTGACCCTTTGAATTACAGGCACAACAGAAACAGGAAGAAAGTTGTGGTGAAAGAGTACAGCAGGGTTCACTATCATCCCCTGCCGGAGCCTCATGGAGCTTTAGGTGTTTTCGCTCAATAAACACCCACAACGCCCGGTCTGGGAATCATGACCGCGAGTCTGCTGCCCTAACCACTGGGCCATTGCGCCTCCACTATATACATACATAATACACACTATCATACAATTCGGGGATACTATCAAAGTACCAAATTTAAGCAGTTTCATAATTGTAATTTAACTAATTAAAAAAGACTTTAATGGATAAAGTTAATTTGGAGGTGGGGGGAGAAATATATCTAGAAGGAATTGATAGTTTATGAATTGAATTTATATAAACCAAACTTTACTGTGGAATAGATTGTATTAAGTGAATGGTTAAATTTATATAATTATATAGGTGTATATATATATATATATATATATATATATTGTCCATAAAAATAGATTCAACTAGTTCAAAGTTCATACACTGAAAGCTATCCAACTCATGGCTGCTGTCTGTTAAAACAAGTAATTTCAGTTTTCTCAACTGTGCTAGACTTGCTAATGCCTGATATGATGTTTCAGTGTACAAAGTAGTTTTATATAAATGCAGAGAGATAACATTTGTAATCAACTTGCTGACAACTAAATACTGAAGTTTCACAAGCCTGTTAAATAACTGAGAAGTAACACATTTGTGAAATTTAGTTTTGAATGGTGAGGGAAGTTGTATTTCTGTCAGTAGCTTCAAATACAGTTGATGAAAAAGACAAAAATAACAAATAAAATTAAAAAACTGCAGTTTCGCATGTGTGAAAGGTTTTTGTAACATTTTTCTTAGTAATTCAGGGAGCTCATGTATAAAACTTAGAAATTAAGAATTACAGATCAGGTTTTCTTTGATTATAATTTATTATCTGGCCCCATTAATCTATTTAAATCAGTTCTATACTTTTCCTTGTGATTACGCTTATTTTATCTAGCATAACTTGTTAGGGAGGTGTTCCACTTTATTGTTTAAGGTCTTTCAATGACAGATAATTTTGTAAATTAAATAATTGTTTTTTTATCTATTGCCAAGTCATAGCCACTAAAATACCTGGCTAAATTATTAGATCTAATGGTAAATATTTTGAGAGCACCAGACTGTGGTGGTACTTTAGTTTTTTTTTTTTTTTTGTTTTGTCTTGTCCAATATTCTGAGTTGAAATCTTGTCAGGACTGGAACCTGTTAAATAAGTAATATAAGCATGCAAAGAGGTTGGTTTAATCAATTGCAACCTACCCCACCTCACCCTGTATGGCTATTGTAATCAATCATTTTGGATAATTTGCTGTGTTTTCAAGCAAATTGATCAAATAATGAAAGAGTAACATTGCAAAGCTGCCAGAATACCAGTACCAATAATGACTCAGTATTTTGTTAATTTTGTGAGATGCTTATTTTATACTCTTTGGTTTCACTACTTGGGTGGTTGTAGATTTCATCCATTGCCTGGTTTAATGCCATCACTTGGTACCTTGGGTGTCTTTTATCGAAGACCACTCTGTTGCAAGCATCTAGGTCAGATGTCTAGCTTGTAGATAACTTCCTCCTAAGGAAACTATGAAACAAAACACATGCACATACATTGTTGTGAAAGAATTTATGCTTGGTTTGAGGAGAGTAAATATATTAATAGAGAATTTAGTGAACAATTGTTAGGAGTGGCTACCTGCTCTGGTTATGAATACTTCCTTTGAATCATTCCATAGATGTCCTTAGGAATTTATTGTTCTTAATTGTAGGATCTATTAATAATGCTACATTAAATTCAAAACTTGGAAAAGTTTACAGCATTGCGTTAGTACTGATTGAGCAGACATACAAAGTAAGAACCCTTGTAATACAACTAAGTTACTAGGTACAGGTTAGCCTCTGTTCAGCAATAAGATTGGTTTGATTTGGCTGCTATTTCTAGCAGGTAGAATGACCACATAGGGGTTCCCTAATGACTGAGGTACTAATTGGTTAGGAAGGTGAATTATATATCTATTTTTGTCAAGTTGCAAAGTTTTTAAAATATCTGAACAGCCATTCTTTCCTGGGTTTCATTTAATTAAAAAAAAAAAAAATTATCTGAGACACAAACTGTATTATTCTTAGTATTGAGATTTTGTCAGTTCAGTGTATACATGGCTTTGTAGTAGAGAAGTTTGCTTCTCAATCATGTGGCTTCAGTTTCAGTCCCATTACACAGTACCTTGACCAAGTGTCTTCTGGGATGACTTATGCTTTGTGAGGGGATTTGGTAGATGGAAACTGAACAGAAATTTTTCATATACATACATGTGTGTTAGCATGAATGTCTATAAAATTATGCTGAGCTATGGGCAGTAACGTCATTGTTCTAGTTGTGCTGTCACTGGTGAAGTTTGTTGACATTTCTTGTCAACATAATCATCTATCCTTGCTCTGGCATTCCTATGGAATAAAAACTCTCTTGTCTGAAAAAACGCTGACAGCTGCAAAAACCCTGCCTTGATATTTACATCCACCTAAGCCATGCTAGCATGAAAACTAGACATTAAACAAAATCACACTATAGATACATGTACATATTTTATCTCTGACGGATTAGGGACACAGGCAAGATTTGAAATCGGGTCATAAGGCTAGGGCAGAATACAACTTTTACCATTTCAGAACTTTTGAGTTTTAAAAGAATGCATAGTAGGGAGTGCTGGTGAAGCCCTAAGCTATAGAAAGCTTTTAGCAGGTTTGGAGTTGTTAAAAAATTTACACCTGAAGGTCTCAAAAATGTAACAAATTTGCTTATGCTTAAATTCTCTGACTTTGATAATTAAGATTCTGAAATTTTCTGTAGTAGAAATTCCCCTGTTATGATTATCACATTTTGATGAAAAATGTCTCAAGAAAGAAAAAAAAAACACTCCAGGTCTTATATGCTAAGTTGGGCCTATATTACATACTTTATTGCACTAAAACCTTGCTGCTGAAATTGGGGCATGTCTAATACGCTTGTGCATTTTTTATGCCATCAAATATGGTGTAAAATGCTGCTGTTCTTTACCCCCCAGATCAGAGTGGCAAACCTTGACAGCAATTTCTGCTGTGTATAATTTATGTAGTTAGCTCATGCTCAAGGTATCTCTCACTGAAACTTGCCTGGAGTAGGTTTATCAATGATGCAGTGAGAACTTGTTCTTACTGCAGTAACTTCTCAGACAGTACGTGGGATCCATTGTACAGGGATGAAATCTGAAAGGGCAACATTCAAGGGAAATGTTTTGGTGGAGGATTGATGCAAGACCAGTGAGCAACAAGGAGCAGTGGCTGTTGTAGTTTGGCAGAGGAAGCAGAGAGAGTATGTGGAAAGATATGACTTGCTCTAAAAGTTATCATGCTGTGTTGAATTAAAGAAATTCTATAGACCCTCACTTAGAAAGTCAATCCAGTATTCAAACTCCCTAGTAGTCTTCACTACATCCAGTACAATGAACAAGTGCCCCAAATTAAATACTTCAACTCAGGACCACAATTCATACACTCTCCAAGAAACAGGTCTTGGACAAGACACTTAGCTACTCTACTCTAGATGAGCCACTATATCTCATACTAGATCCCTCATTCCTGTATCCATGATCACATACACTTCCATAAAGTACTCAGAATTTTGTAGGTAGCATGTGCCCTGATCCAGTACTCAGTACCTCAGATATACTTCCCTAATGGTATCCAGTATCATATGCCAAATGTAGCAACACATTAACAGAGTTGTTAACATGTCTGACAGAAAGCTTGAGTTCAAATTCCATCGAGGTCAACATGGCCCTTCATCCTTTTGGGGTCAATAAAAACATACTAATCTAATGAGTGGATTGGGGAACTTTAAGAATGTCGGCCATAGTGATACCTTCTGAGTTATGACCTTATTCATCTTGATCAACTTCGCTCAGATTGTGGTAAAGACACTAGGCTTACTATTATAGACTTGAACAAACATGTTCATTTTTGACAAGGTAAATACTTTCATGAGAGCTGAGGTATGCAGAAGCCCCAAAATAATTTTAGAGTATGCTAAAGATAAAGGCACTTGAATGTTTACTAGTGAAGTAGAATCTATGTTGCAAGCAAAAGCAAGTTTAAATCTGTGAATGGAAACGAGGTGTTCTCTTATCAAATTGCTGAATTCATGTACATTCAGAAGTTCAGTGAAAAATCTTTTTCTAATTTTGGGAACAATTTGTCAGGTATTTCTGGCTCTTTGCATTCAGAGTTGAAATCCTGCCATGGCCAATTTGGGTAACCATGGCATAATATCACTAGGCACATTGGGTGCCTTTAGTGGAGTTCACTCTTTTGAAAGCACTTGGGCTAGCTTTTCTCCCACTAGCATGTCTTATGGTCTTTCCTCGATTGATGTATGTATAAAAGATTGCCCTATGCAACATTAACAGGCACCATGGTTAAGTACTCAGTTCCACAAGCATAGTACCCCAATGAATTTGTCAATTAAATTACACACACAGTATGACTTAATATAGTCATGTATATATGTACATACTGTAAGGTGGCATTACAAAGGGCATCCAGCTGTAGAAATTATGCTATGCAAAGTAAACATTGTAGCTTAACTCTGGCTCCCCTGATCCTGTTGAACCATCCAACCCATACCAGCATATAAATGTTTGTTAAATGGTGATGACAATGATATATATACACAAGTATGGCTGTGGTAAGAAGCTCCTCAACCACATAGTTCCAGGTTCAGTCTCACTGTGTGGTACCTGGGGCAAGTGTCTTCTACTATGGCCTTGAGTGGATTTGGTAGACAGAAACTGGAAAAAGCCTGTCACCTATATATATATATGTATATATTTATGTATGTGCTTTTGTGACTGTTTTATGTCCCTGTAACTTAGCAGTTAGGCAAAGAGACTGATAGAGTAAGTACTAAGTTTAAAAAAAATAAGTCCTGGGATTGATTTGTTTGACTAAAGCCCTTTCAGAGCATGGCCACAGTCAAATGACAAACAAGTAAAAGATAAAAGATAAAATAAATATATATATATATATATATAATCCATCAATTCAAAACTGGACCTCTTCCTGTCGAGAGTCCCAGATGAACCTACCTCACAGCGAGAGGTGCAAATGAGGGTAGCGACATCAAACTCCATTCTTCACCAAGTGCCACATATTGGAGGAGGCTCTCAGTAATAACAGTGTAGCAAAACGGCGGTGCCACAGCTCTGAGATGAAACTACCAAAAAAATATTATATGTATATTATATATTACATGCACAAACACATGAATGTATGTCCATACATATATATATATATATATATATATATATGTAGTTGCACTTGACATAAAAAACAAAATAGATCAGATTATAGTGTTTGAGTGATACAGGTGTTGCTCTCTAAAATGTCTGAACCCATTAAACTGACAAGCAAAATATGATGACCAGAGACTTCAAACTCTACGAGTTGCTTTCAGGATGTCCTCCCATGTACATTTATATACACTTGCATATCTTTTATCTTTTATTTGTTTCAGTCATTAGACTGTGGCCATGCTGGGGCACCACCTGGAGAATTTTTAGTCGATTGAATCAACCCCAGTATTTCTCTTTCTTTTTTTTTTTTGAAGCCTGGTACTTATTCTATTGGTCTCTTTTGCTGAACTACTAAGTTACAGGTATATAAACACCAATACTGGTTGTCAAGTGATGGTTGGGAATATACACAGATACAAAGACACACATATGTATATACATATATATATATATATTTGGACCAGTGAACACAACATGATTTTTTTCATTCTCTCTGTCGAAGAACATAGGCTCAATGACTCTAAAGTTCATCTCCCTCTTTGACAGGTTACATTTTACACTTTGCAGGCTGTCCAAAAATCACTCTCTTCACCAAATAAGCTTGTTGGGGTTGCTGATTTAGTAATGCAAGTTGTTCTCATTTACAAGATCACCAGTATCAGACCCTTTGACCATCAGAGATCGCAATGGCATTAGTTTAGCTTCACGCCTCACTCAAGTGGTTCACTTTCAATTTTACTTTGAATGCTAGAAACAGCCTTGAAATCACCCTCAGCAAATGATAAAGATCAGATCATCCACTACTTTTTCTCCCTGTAAACATCCATAAGATGGAACAAAGAAATTAGTAAAATAACTTTTTTAAATTTATAAGAAAGATTGAAAGATAAAATAAGGCTGAAACTATTTTAAGAAATATTTTCAAGAGTCAACTAGATAACTGGTATGGAATTTAGTATATATATATAATGGTTTGTCAATAATAATAATAATAATAATAATGATATTGATTTCTTTATCTATAATAATAATTAGCAGTGACAAATTGTCCCCAAATTAGATAGTTTTTCATCAAACTTCTAATGCATATAAATTCAGCAATTTGATAAGAGAATACTTTGTTTCGTTCAGAGATTTAAACTTGCCTTTTACTTGCAACTAGATGGATTCTACTTCACTAATAAGCATTCAAGTGTCTTTATCTTTAGCATTTCTTACTCTAAATTTATTCTGGGGCTTCTGCATGCCTGAGCTCTCATGAAAGTTTCTATTTTATGGAAGTGTTGCCAAAAGTGAACATATTCATTCAAGTCTACAACTAGCGGGTCTCCAGTGAGCTTCAAATCTTCACCACAACCAAGACAAAGTTGATCAAGATGATTAAGGCCATAATTCAGATAAAAAATATCGATTTGTTATTTTTTTTTTTGCTGTAATTGCTCTAAACCTCCTCTATTAACATTTGATTCACTTTATTGGAATCAATAACTATGGTTCTTTTCATAGAATTTTAATTTTAACTCCACAAATAAAATAAATTAAGTAATGAAAGTATTAAATAGCATAAAGAAAATTACTAAGTAATGTTAATAAATCATTGATAGTAGAATGCCTTACAAATGATATAAGCATTCAGTGTGACATTTCCATTAGTTCAGTTGATTCCATCAAATATTTTGATATTACATTCATAACTGATTTCAAATTTTGGCACAAGGCCAGCAGTTTCAGAGGAGGGGGTTAAATAGATTACATCAACCCCAGTGTTCAACTGGAACTAGTTCTATCCACCCGGAAGGATAAAAGGCAAAGTCAAACTGCAAAATTTGAATTCAGAATGTAAGAGTTTGCCCAGCATACTTACGATTTTGCCAGCTCGCTACCTTTATTATATTCATAATTAACGTGAGCAAAGCATGGCTGTTAACTAATTTACCCCGAGTATGTTAGATGCTATTAGAAGAGTGAGAGCAATTAACAGCAAACAAAAAGAATATAATTAACTTTTCCTTTTAATTACGATCCTCCTTATTGCCTTCGACTTTGTCTTGACTGTGGTGGTAGACACTTGAATTGCACTGAGGATGAATTTGAACGTGTATTTAAAGATATTAATTCGATTCAATTATCATTTGCAATAAATAAATGACACTTTCATTCCCCCCCCCCCCCCCCAGTAAAACATCGTCACTTTTGACAAGATAAACGTTTATGTTCATAGGATCCTAGAACGGAAACACCAAATTATTTGAAATTTAAAGTTTGTATTTTCTTTCTGAATGCATAGCTTTTGTAGATGGGCATAAAATGAAAAAGTGAGTAGAACTCCTTCTCCTCATCCTCTCCCCCGTGGAACTGTTTACCGACAAAAATGAAAGTAAACTAATAGACACTGGAGTGTCGGTTAGACACTAACAAAGCACCGAGTGTGACATTGCTATTTTGAAGTTTGACT
Organism: Octopus bimaculoides; assembly: GCF_046866305.1. Lineage (NCBI taxonomy): Eukaryota > Metazoa > Mollusca > Cephalopoda > Octopoda > Octopodidae > Octopus > Octopus bimaculoides. The sequence goes on along the minus strand of NC_142944.1, from coordinate 31,299,754 downwards.
CATCAATTATATTGCTAATTGATGAGAGCAAATCATGGCTATTTATGATGCAAATGTATTGAATGTTAAAAGAGAGATAACAATTACTTTTCTGCAGAACTGTGACTTTCTTCATTGCATTCGACTTTTCGCTTATTGAAACCCCTTTGCTTTCGACAAACCTGCAACTAGTAAATGTGAATGCCAAACTGAACCGAAAGTATAACATGTCGTAATTGCTTAACGTGTATGGCGAAAGTTAACCAGCGTTTATGTTATGCGGATACATTTCAGGGACGTACGCCGGAGATTAAAGTTAAACATCAGCGAGAAATCCAGTGAGACGGCGTTACCAAACAAAGACTACTTTGTGATATTTGTTCCAGATCAATTCTTGTTAAAATTGCTACAGAAAAGGAAACTTGTATTGTAACAAGAGACGTTATTGTTTACAAACTGTGTAAAATGAATGATTGATGAATTGTTACATCTTATTAACCATTAAAAAATAAATAACAATCAAAAGTGCAAAAATCATATTAGATAACAGACGCCTGAATACTTTTAAAAGACGGAATAGTCATGGTTGGAGTGTCTTTGATTCACCTGGTGCTAAGTAACCACGACAATGTGTGCAAAAATCGCGACAGCAGTTGAAGCACAGATGTCAACAAATATTGTTTATGAATACTGCTATATTGCAAGGGAGGTAACTCACGTGCGACTAAATTTGTTTAAACGTCATTTATTAATTGTGAAATTAACAGTTTATTGTTCACTCTTTTGCCTTTTAGCTAAACTTAAAGTGTAGTGTTATTAAATATGTTAACATTAACTTAAAAATGAAAATAAGTTGGTTTCCGAAATAAAAGCTGGAAAAATTTTCAGGAATATAAATGTATTTAGAGTTTCCCGAGATTGAATTATGTAACTACATGCAATGCAATGCAAGAAATATTATTTGAAAGTTTTCCGCATTTTAAGCAAAGTTCTCACACAAACATACATCCATATATGTTCATGCATATATGCACAAACATAAATGTATACAGAGTTACGTACCGTGCTTAACAATTTCAGCGTGGTCATGCTTTACCACCTTGAACTATATATATATATATATATATATATATATATATATATATATATTCACCATTGTTCATTATAGTTTCTGATATACAAAATGATGGAATAATGATATGATGGCCGGAGCGCCTTTAATCATAGTTCAGCACGATACAGTTTATCTGAGCTTAAACAACTACCTAATTCTATTTAATGTACATAATTCTTTGCTATAAATCGTGGTTATTCCCCTTGTTCAAAATGAGACCATGACAATTTACACAAACATGTATGTATAATGCATATATTTAGGTGCAGGCGTGGCTGCGTAGTAAGAAGCTTGCTTCCCAACTACATGGTTCTGAGTTCACCCACACTGAGGGGCACCCTGTGCAAGTCGCCTCTGCTATAGCCTCGGGCCGACCAAAGCCATGTGAAGGAATTTAGTAGATGAAAGCTGAAAGAAGCTTGTCGCGCGAGTATATATATATATACGAGTATATATATATGTATATACGAGGGTGAGTAAAAAAATAATGCCATTTTGTTTAGGACAGGTATAATTGCCATATGTATCATATATCAAAATGAAGCTGGTCCTCTGTGGATCTCATCCCTACTTTTCAACATAGTCACCGTTTCTCTCAATAGCAAATGTTCCACCTTCGAATGAGAGCATATGTCCCTGCCCCGTAAAATTCTGTTGACTGTTCTTTGAGCCACTTCTTCATTACAGTTTTCACTTCCTCGTCACTGGATTTTGCCTCTCAAACTCTCTTTCATGGGGCCGAAGAGATGATAGTCCAGTGACGAGGAAGTGAAAACTATAGTGAAGAAGTGGCTCAAAGAATAGTGAACAGAATTTTACGGGGCAGGGACACATGCTCTCATTTGAAGGTGGAACATTGCTATTGAAAGAAACGGTGACTATGTTGAGAAGTAGGGATGAGATCCAGAGAGGACCAACTTCATTTTGATGTATGGTACATGTCCCTGTGTTGGTAATTATACCTGTCCTAAACATAATGGCATTACTTTTTGACTCACCCTCGTATATATATATATATATATATATATATATATATATATATATATATATATATATATATATATATGTAAGGGACGACCGTGCGAACTCAAAAAGGAGAAATGGTGACGAATGGAAAAACAGAGGACTCCTTTTATTTAAACGCGTCACACGGTCGAACATACAAATATATATATCAAAGATGATATACATGATATGTTATGCGACGATAACATAGATGACCAGTAATGAAAGACCACAACCGTATTAGATGAATAACAGAGATATTTATTATAGCGTTAATGATGTATGTCTGTGTGAGAGTGTGAATGCGACATATAAGAACATAATCAAAGACAGGCCGTCATACAAAGAAAAGTGTGTATGTGAGTGATACATGTGTGCATGAGAAATATTACAGCAGATAGAAAGAGTCAGTAAATGACACGTGAACAATTATACCAGATCTTGGGTACACAATAATATGAATCTGTATGTGAAGTAAGTTGGCTGAGTTTGGCAGAGCTGATCACTAGTTGTGATGTCGTGGCATCGATGCCGGGCCGTGATTCTTGTTATACAGATGTTCGTCGCTGGCTGAGAATTTCTTGTCTGTTTAAGAACTCTTGTCTGTTTATTTACCATGGTGAAGCTGAGTCACCTAACAGAATCGAAGAGAGAGATGTGCCGCGGTAATTTGGTTTGGTGTACATAGTAAGTCGTGTTGACGCTGGTGGTGTAGAGGCTGTTTGGTAGTAATCGTGTTGGTCATGACGATGATGCTGGATAGTAGTCGTAGACTCTTGTTGCTGATGTGGCGACGGCGGAGGTCATCGTGGCTGGACGAAGCTGCTGAAGTGGTCGCTGGCTGCTGCTGCTGTCGTGTGGTACACGGAACAGTTCTCAAAGAGAAACTGGACCGAGACAAATTTGGCCGCCGAGTTAAAGCTATTTATAACAAACTATTGGCTCCCGAAGGCTTCAGAATTTTACTCTATCACGTGACCTTATTAGGGGCCGTGATTGGTCAGTTTGCGTTCTGGCGGGAACGGTTCGAAGAAGTTGCCGATTCGAATAATAATCAGTCACGTGATGACAAGGAATGGGTTCTCTACTACGCTCGCATTTATTTATATTTAAATGAGAAGATTGTATGTAATGGCGATAGTAGTTTTGTATCTAGTGACGATAGGTAGTTTCACTACATATATATATATATATATATATATATATATATATAATAAGAGTCAAAATCGACTCAATTAGCCTGAAACTAAATATGCTGATGAAATGGGGGAAGCGAGAAAGAATAGGCAACATGCCGGTGCGATGGACAATCGCAAATAAAAATGCAGAGATACCCATGTCTCGCGATTTCGATCTCTGAGATATTCCCCTTAGATCTCTTCAGTGGGTCTTGCTGCCTGGGGCTAAACTGCTTCTCACCTCTTACACACGCGCGCGCACACACACACCACAAATGTATATATGCATATATATATATATATATATATATATATATATATATATATATATATATGCAGATACATATATATATATATATATATATATATATATATATGCAGATACATATGTTTGTGTATGCGTGTGTGTGTGTATACACACACACACACACATATACGTAATCTGATCAATAAGTATCCGGGCTGTTGCCATAGTAACGAATCTAAAGCACGCAGATTGAAGCCGCTTTGCAAAGATTGACTTTGAACTCTGCAGTGCAGACGCACTAAGTTTTAATGTTCTAGCTCACTTCTGCGGTTTAAAGCAGTGCTTAGAAGGAAGGTGTGTAGCGTGTGATCGTCACATTGATCATGACAGAGAAAATTGAGCAGAGAATCTACATCAAATTTTGCCAAAAATTTGGTGATACCTGCTCAGAGGTCTACGAAAACTTTTCAAAAAGTTTCCATCATTCAAGGTCAGTCATTGCAGAGTTCAAGGTCAATCTTTGCCAAGCGGTTTCTCTTTGCGTGCTTTAGTTTCATTACTATGGCAACAGTTCGGATACTTATTGATCAGACCTCGTATGTGTGTATGTATATATATACTTTTATATGTTTTTCAGTCATTTGAGTGTGGCCATGCTGGATTACCGTCTTTAGTCGAACAAATCGACCACAGGGCTTATTCTTTGTAAGCCTAGTACTTATTCTATTGAGCTCTTTTGCTGATCCGCTAACTTACAGGGACGTAAACACACCAGCATCGATTGTCAAGCGATGCTGGGGGGACAAGCATTGACACAAACACACAAACACACACACACACACACACACACACACACACACACACACACACACACACACACACACACATATATATATATATATATATATATACGACGGGCTTCTTTCAGTTTCCGTCTACCAAATCCACTCACAAGGCTTTGGTTGGCCCGAGGCTATAGTAGAAGACACCTGCCCAAGGTGCCTCGCAGTGGGACTGAACCCGGAACCATGTGGTTCTTCAGTTTTTGTGCCTGTCCTTACCGATGGTCATGATTGTTTAGTAATGACCAAAAGAGTACGGTCGCGAATACAACTGGCCGAAGGGTCTCTGGAGTAGTTACACGATAGGGCGCGCAACTCGGAGATCAGGAAGTCTCTTCATGTCAAGTCGCTACTTCACTGTACTGAGAAGTAACAGCTCAGGCATTACGGACATGTGATTGGAATGCCACAGAAAAGAATCGCAGACAGCGAGCCAACCAGCAGGAGACCAAGAACGAGACAATGTATTGAAAAGGCACCCACATAGATTGCATATGTGGTATGGACCACCATGAGCTGCAGTTAAGTTCTAATCTTTGTGGATCTTAAAATGCCTTAAAATATATATATATATATATATATATATTAGGAAATTAAATGTTATGGCTAGTCAAAGAGTGAACATTGATTTCGCACCTCTGAAACGCTTAACTGTATAGGCGACTCACTAGACTCAAATGGCCGAAGGCGTATAAGCTCTCTACAACTGGAAGAATAAAAACGTCACAGTCATTAGGTTTTCTTTAAACAAAATATTTGTCCGTGTAGAGATGTGCAGGCGGGACGAAATTATCCCCTTTATACCGGCTCCGGCATTGGTGATATTCAAAAGAGCTACAACGGCCATGTTCAACGAATGGGTGATTCCAAGTTGGCAGTAGGAAACGTTTTAGATGGGGGCATTGACTAAATACTTCTTTCCTCAAGTTTAGAAAGGTCCTCGTGTCGAGCGAGTTTTCTTAGGATTCTTGCTCTCTCTCTCTCTCTCTCTCTCTCTCTCTCTCTCTCTCTCTCTCTCTCTCTCTCTCTCTCTCTCTCTCTCTGTCAAGCAAAGCTCACATCATTTTCTCCCATTTATTTAAGTCTCTGTTTGTTCAAGGAGCTTCCGTTTAATTGTGTATGGGGGTTCTCCGTCTTTTACGCGCTATACATGACTAGCTAGAGATGAGATGTTGCGTTTTTCCGGTATCCTGCAGAACAACCACAAATCCTCTTTTAGGATTCTTAGAAGAGGACATACTGCTCATATCCTCAAGGCTGCTTCTTTTTCAGATATATGAACTATTAAAGGTAGTTCATGCATGCACACACACACACACACACACACACACACACACACACACACACACACACACACACACACACACACACACACACATACATACATACATACATACATACATACATATAAGATAGTAAGCTGGCTGCTGGTCCATGTTAGCCTGTTTTGATCATGAATGTTACTGCCATCCTGGAGCTTTCTGTTAATGTATCCGTGCAAGGTCTTCTGCAGATATATACTCGTACTCATTCTTTCATTTGATGATACGTTGTATTCGTTTAGCTTCTAAGAACATGTATTGAAGGTTATCAGAGGAGTTGCTTTCCAAGTCTCATGTTTTCTGCATCGCGTAGCAAAATTGGTCAAGAGATGCTCTTCGACACTTCGTAGTTAAAAGATGTTACTGAAGGGGTGTGATATGACATTTAAAGGTAGTCTGGGTCGATGTTAAGCCCCCGCCTCCTTGTTTTCGTTTTAGGTCGAGGCGATCTACATAGCTGTTGATGTGGAAATTATGTGTGCTGGTTAGTATCTTCTGGGTTTTCACATCAATGGTTCGGATCTCATCAAGCTTCTAATCAAGTAGCTCAAATGTTGATATGAATACTGGCACTGCAACTGCAAACAGATAGTGGGCCACTGTTTTATTGAACGCGGAGAGTTCCGAGGACCATATTTTCCTTATGCGGCAGTAGTACTCTTTACTGACATGTGCCTCATTACAAGTACCATCGTAAGATATGTTTCCATCCACACCTAAATACCTATAACACTTCTCATCAGATATCGGGGAGACGGTTAAGTGATTAATGGAGATGTTGCTAGTCTGGTTTACAGGTTTCCCTCTTTTCAAAATCATATAGCGACATTTATCCTGACTAAGCTCCAACCCTGTATCCATTCAGAATACTGTACCAGGTGAAAGCACTTTTTCATCTCGTTCATACGCTTGGCCTCCATGTATATATATATATATATATATATATATATATATATATATATATATATATATATATA
>NC_142944.1:31278090-31288090 GCF_046866305.1 Octopus bimaculoides | reverse complement strand
TACCCTATTTTTCAAGTTTTGGAAGCAACACTGAAGCTGGAAGCAGGATAATAATCTAATTCTACACTTTATCACATTCAAGAATATAAACACGTTTTTAAGCACAACACATGCGGAGTCAAAAAGCAACTCTATCTTTCCTCGGAACACCGGGGTCAGCACTATCGTTCACGCAGTACTATCTCTCCCTAATGTGAAGCTTCCTATCTCGGACATGTGAGCATGCGCACAACAGCCAAACATTGCGTCGCTGGAACTGTGAAGCGCACAGCTCTATACGAGGATTTTTGTATTTTCCCCATAAACTAGGGGATGGCTACTGGCATTAAGCTTATGGATTATATAATGTACCAGTATAAAGAAAGAATTAAAGAAAAAATGGACTCATTATATTGAATGTTATCGATAATATTGATTGGAAATAGTGGGTGCTGCAGTTCCGCTGTGCCTATACACGAGCCGCCACTGTTTGAGACGGTAAAGTCAATTATCTGGCACTTTCTATTCTCTTTATCTTCTACTACCAAATCAGGCCTTCTAGCAGTCAATCTGAATGTCAAAATCTCACAACATTTTGTATTTCTTACTTTCTAGTACTTTACTAGGTTTGTGTTCATACCATTTATCAGTATGTTCAAATCCAAATTTTCTACATAACTCCCAGCGGATTGCTCTCCCTAGATTGTCATGTCTTTTCTTGTATTCTTTCTGTGCCAGCATGCTACATTCACTTACTATAGGAGTAATGCTTTCCTCTTTTAATTTGCATACCTTACATTGGGAATTTACTTGGCTTTTGTCTATCTTGGCTTTTATCCAATTAGTCCTTAATGCTTGATCTTGTGCAGCTGCTAACAAACTTGCCGTCTCCCTTTTCAGCTTTCCTTTTTGCAACCATAGCCATTTCTCTCTACTACTATTTGCTGCAACTATCTTTGAGAATCTACCATGCAGCGCCCTGTTCTGCCAGTCAGATAATTTCTGTTCGTTTTTCCGGTTTTAACTTCATTTGGGTTATTATTATTATTATTTTATGTTTGACTTTTGCTTTGCATTTGTACAAGTTGGATCCAAGTCTCACTCAGAGACCTCAAGAGACAACAAGTTAGAAGTTCATGTAGGTGTTATGCCTAGGGTACCATATATTTGGATTTGTACATAGTGTTGTTCTAGAGAATGTTTAAGAAACCATAAGAAAATTATGTGTTTGTTTTAAAATTTGAGATCACATAGACAGTATTTTACGTAGGATATGGGCAGTTCCCATGAGCACTATCTTTTGAACTTCAGCCATTTTGGGGTTTCCTGGTATCTGAGCTAGGTAGTAATCAGTCATTCCCAGGGCACCTATGACAATAGGTATTGTTTTAGTCTTGAGGTTCCACATTTTGCAAATTTCTATTTCAAGATCTTTATATTTGCTCAGTTTTTGGTAGGTCTTGACAGATACGTTTATATCGATTGGGACAGTCATATCAATGAGGAGGCATGGTTTTTGTCTGAAGTCTTTCAGTATGATGTCTGGCCTATTTGCATCTATCTTTCTGTTAGTTTGAATGGTGAAGTTCCAGAGGAATGCGATGTGATCATTTTCAAGTACTGGGGGTGGTTTGTGTTCCCACCAGTTTTTATCATGGAGCAAGTCCAGGTTTTTGCATATTACCCAGTAAATATATTGTGCAGCTCTATCATGCCTGTTGAGATACTCTGTAGGCGCAAGCAGACTGCACATGGAGACATGATCGATGGTCTCATTTTGTTGTTGGCATATACGACATAATGGGGAGCTACCGTTCTTTATTATTATTATTATTATTATTATTATTATTATTATTATTATTATTATTATTATTATTATTATTATTGTTCAGTAGTTTTATTTTTATAACGTGCTTTCACTTCACTACCGAGCGCAGCTCTGTGTGCCTTGGGTATGTGCTGTGGTTTGCTGTGGTGTTCTTATGGTTACTGTATTGAAAGTGTTTTGCGTAGGATGTGTGCAGTGCCCAGTAGTGCAATTTTCTGTATGTTATATATATTTGTAAGTCCTGGTGTTTTTGTTATGTATTTGTCTGAATATTTTTTTATTATACCTAAGGCACCTACTATGATAGGAATTGTTTCTGTTTTTAGATTCCACATTCGAGTTACCTCTATTTCCAGGTCTTTGTATTTTGAAAGTTTCTCCATTTCTTTTAGAGAAACGTTGTCATCTGCTGGTATTGATACATCAATTAGAAAGCATTTTTTTTCTTCATGATCTTTGACAACTATATCTGGTCTATTTGCCTTAATTTCTCTATCTGTGTGTATTGGCATATCCCAGAGTATGGTTGTTTTCTCGTTTTCTGTGACCTTTTCTGGCGTGTGTTTTATTATTATTATTATTATTATTATTATTATTATTATTATTCAGTAGTTTTATTTTTATAACGTACTTTCACTTCACTACCGAGCGCAGCTCTGTGCGCCTTGGGTATGTGCTGTGGTTTGCTGTGGTGCTCTTATGTTTACTGTATTGAAAGTGTTTTGCGTAGAATGTGTGCAGTACCCAGTAGTGCAATTTTCTGTATGTTATATATATTTGTAAGTCCTGGTGTTTTTGTTATGTATTTGTCTGAATATTTTTTTATTATACCTAAGGCACCTACTATGATAGGAATTGTTTCTGTTTTTAGATTCCACATTCGAGTTATCTCTATTTCCAGGTCTTTGTATTTTGAAAGTTTTTCCATTTCTTTTAGAGAAACGTTGTCATCTGCTGGTATTGAAACATCAATTAGAAGGCATTTTTTTCCTTCATGATCTTTGACAACTATATCTGGTCTATTTGCCTTAATTTCTCTATCTGTGTGTATTGGCATATCCCAGAGTATGGTTGCTTTCTCGTTTTCTGTGACCTTTTCTGGCGTGTGTTTATACCATCTTTTTTCTGTTGCTATTCCATAATGTTGGCATAGCTTCCAGTGTATATAGGTCCCAGCTCTGTCGTGTCTGTGAATATATTCCTTCTTAGCCAGGACTGGGCAGCCAGAGATAATATGATTTATTGTTTCTTGTCGATCTCCACATATTCTACAGTTACTTGTTATATTTCTTTTCATTATGTGTTTTTGGTAATTTCTGGTGGGGAGGCTTTGGTCTTGTGCAGCAATTAAAAATCCTTCAGTCTCTGCTTTGAGTCCTGAGCTTCTCAGCCATTGCTGGGATTTTTCTCTGTCTATTTCTTTCGCATTTAGTTTAGCCCAGTATTTACCATGTAGGGGCTTTTCTTGCCATCGTTTTATCATGGTCCGTTGCTGTTCTAGTTTTAGTTTGGATTTCATTTGTTTTATAGCTTTTGTTGTTTCTTCTTCTTCTTCTTCTTCGTATTTGTTAGGTAGATTGATTTCTTGTTTGTATTTGTCAGCTTCCTTAAATACTGAAAACAGTTTTTTGTTTTGCTCGTGTTTTGTGGCTATTTGTATTAGTTTCCCTTGCTTCTGGAGTAGGTATTTTTGCAGTCCTATGGTGGTTATTTTATAATAGTTTTCTAGCTGTATAAGACCCCTGCCACCTTCTGTGCGTTGTATATATAGCCTTTCTATGTCAGATTTTGGGTGGTGCATCCTATATCCTGTCATTATTTTTCTTGTTTTCCTGTCTATTTTACATAGTTCGTTTAGTGTCCAGTTAAGGATGTTGTAGCTGTAGCTTATAACTGGGACAGCTAAAGTGTTGATACCCATTATCTTGTTTTTAGCATTGAGCTCTGTTTTTAGTATTGATCTAACTCGTCTATAGTACTCTTTCTTTATTTTTTCTTTCATTTGTGTATGTTGTATCCTATCTAGTTCATTGACTCCTAAATACTTATATGGTTGGCTTTCGTCTAGTTCTCTTATTTCATTGGCTTTATCTAGTGTTATATTGCTACTTTTAACTAATTTTCCTCTTTTCAGGGTTGCTTTGGCACATTTTTCTAATCCGAATTTCATTTCTATTTCCTTGGTAAAGCCGTGTACTGTCTGTAGTAGTGTTTCTAGCTCTTTGTCGTTTTTTGCATATAATTTTAGGTCATCCATATATAGAAGGTGGCTGACTGTTTTTCCATAGCATTTGTAACCGCATCCAGTTCTATTTAGCAATTTTGTTAGAGGTGTGAGTGCCAGGCAGAACAGGAGTGGAGAGAGCGTGTCTCCCTGGAATATTCCTCTTCTAATGGGGATGGCTTTCGTTTTCACAAGTCCCTCTTTTGTTTGGAGCTGTAGCACTGTCTGCCATTTGTTCATTGAGTGCTCTATGTATTTTATGATAATTGGTGCCACCTTGTTTATGGCTAGTGTTTCCAGAATCCACGTGTGGGGAACACTGTCGAAAGCCTTTTGGTAGTCCACCCAGGCCATACTGAGGCCTTTCTTCTTTCTGCGGCTGTCTTCAGTTATGGCTTTATTGATCAATAATTGATCTTTACAGCCGTATGAGCCCTTGCAGCATCCCTTCTGCTCTTCTGGAAACAGGTTGTTATTTTCCAGGTGTTTACTCACTCTCTGTGATATTATTGCAGTAAAGGCTTTGTAGATCGTAGGGAGACAGGTTATAGGTCTATAGTTTTGTGGTTTCTCCGTTTCCGTGGATTTGGGGATTAAGATGGTTTTCCCTTTTGTGAGCCATTCAGGCATTGTTTCTGGATCTGCTATTATGTTGTTAAAGTTTTCTGCCAGCTTTTTATGCATTGCTGGCAGGTGTTTTAACCAGAAATTGGGGATCTTGTCGTGTCCAGGTGCTTTCCAGTTGCTTAGTCTTTGCAGTGTCTGGGTGACCTCTTCAGTTGTTATAGGGGCCCAGAGTTGCTCAGGTGCTAAGTTCGTTGTTTTAATGGTCCTTTTTTGGGGTTGTTGCTTCACCGACCATATTTGTTTCCAGAATTTCTCTAGTTCTTCTGCTGTTGGTGCTGAAGTAATGTCTATTTTATTTTTACCCAGTTCTTGGTAGAGTTTTTTGGGGTTGGATTTGAACTGTTTGTTTTGTTCAAAGAAACGTTGGCGTTTCTCATACCGGCGGATCCTCTGTGCTTTGGCAAGGATGTCTTGCTTTAGTTTTTCTTTTGCCTCAGGTAAGTCTTTTTCTGTAATGCTGTATTTGTACAGTATTTTTGTTTTCTTCTTGTTACTTAGTAGTGTTGATTGTTTACTAATTTCGTTGAGAATCGATAAATCTTTTCTCTTTTTTTTAATTTTGTTCTGGATGTTATTTATCCACAAGGTCTGTTTGGGTGGTAGAACTCCTGTTCGGATGGGTTTGAGTGAGTATCCTGCTTCTTTTGTGGCTGCAGTGGCTGCCGCATATATCATGTCATTTAGCTCAGTGATATTGCCTGTTGTTTCTGTGGTTGTTAGTTCCGTGACGGCCAGGTTTATGCTATTTATTATTGATGTTGTTTTATTGTCTATTTTGATTTTTGGGAGATATAATCTGTGGTCCATTCTAAGATCTGTGGTTTTCAGTTCTTCGGTTATTTTCATTTTCATAGTATCGTAATTATTAGGTTTCCCTTCGTTATTTCCAGGCTTTATATTTGTTTTGCCTTCCTTTTCATTCATATGTTTGTCTGTGGTGTTCTGGATTGGTGCTTTTTGTACACTATTATACATCTCTACGGTCTGGGTTTGTTGTTTTTTGTTTACTTCGTTTTTGCCGGGCATGTTACGTTTGTCCTCGTGTTTTGCTATCTCAGTGTTTATATTATTATTTGGCATTGCTGTGTGACTACTATCTAGATTTTCCTGATGTATTTTTTCTTTCAATTGCTCTATTTCTATTTCTGATATTTTTTTTGCTTTTAGAATATATCTTCTTATGTTAGCTAGTTTGTTAGGGTTCATTGTTTTATCGAGGTCTATATTTACATTATTTTTCTTTCATGTTTTATATGTATGTGTTGTTGCGTTTTCGTTTTTTGGGTAGAGTACTGCTGTGAAATAGGCGTGTAGGATCGAAATGTGTTCCTCACGTGTCCATTTATGCCGTTTTGGTTTTGTTTGCGGGACATGAGGAACAACGTCCGGCCCTTTATTTTGACGGTCGTCGTTTTCGTAGGGTACCGGTTCGTTTATTATTATTATTATTATTATTATTATTATTATTATTATTATTATTATTATTATTATTATTATTATTATTATTATTATTATTATTATCATGATGATAACGACAACGATGATGAAGTGTTTTTGCTCCAAATATAAATTCATTTCATGTTATCAAATTATTTGCAAAGTGGTATGTATGTATGTATGTATAAATGTCTATGTGCTGTGCATGTATGTCTATGTGTTGCCTGTGTGTTATGTCTATGTGTTGTGCGTGTATGCATATGTGTGTATGCGTGGTGAGTGTGCAAGTGTTTATGTGAGTATGCGCTCGCGTGAATGAGATCTTTATGGTAATTCACACGGAGAGATGTGATTTAGCATTTATTGACAGACAATCTTATATTGATAAGCAGAAGCACAAAATGTCCCACTCAAAACTAATGATAACAGAAAGAAGGGTAGTGAAGGTTATTCAGAATTAAATGACTTCAACATCGAAATTTCACTCCTTAAAAATATCCGCAATACTAAAGCATAGAGGTGGTTAGTTTGCGTTGCAATCTGTCATTTTCTTTTTTAAAGGTTTCAATAAAAGATCATCTACTTTAGGGTTGGGATAGTTAGGTAATTAGTTGTTAACAGAATCGACTGTAAGGATTTGGTAGTGAACATAAATAAAAGACAAAACAATGACTGTCTGTACTTGAACAAGATCAAGTCACATATGAACGATATAGGACACTAAATGCCTGTCTAATTTGGTGAGAATGTATTCGTGAATATCCATTTATGCACATTACATACATTCTAGCAGTTATTCATGTGGCTGTGTGGCAAGAAGCTTGCTTCCCAACCACATAGCTTCGGGTTCAGTCTCACTGTGTGGCACCTTGGACATGTATCTTCTACCTTGTGAGTGGATTTGGTAGACGGAAACTGAAAGAAGCCCGTCGTAAGTGTGTGTAGGTGTGTGTGCGTGCGTGCGCGCGCGCGTGTGTCCACTATCGCTTGACAACCAGCGTTGGTGTTTACGTCCCCGTAACTTAGCAGTTCGGTAACAGAGGTCGATAGAATAAGGCTCACAAAAAATAAGTTTTGGGGTCGATTTCTTCGACTAAAAAAATCCTTTAAAGTGGTGCTACAGCGTGGCCGCAGTCAGACGACTGAAGCACATAAAAGAATAAAAGAATATGCATGCATATCTCTGTAGAAAATTTATAGACACATTTAAAAGTGAAAATATCGCTCTGCTAATACAAAGCAAGACAATGGTTGCAAAATGAAATACCGTGACCTTACCAGCAATTAATATATACGTACATATGCGTTCATACATACAGACTGACATTTCATGTATTCATACATACAGTGGGGGGAAATAAATATTCGTACATGTCAAAAATTCTTTATTTATTTAATTTCTAATGAACATAAATGAGATATACCAATACTATATTTGTATACACATACATAAACTAAGAATATGCAAAAGAAACTAATAAATTATAGTAACTAATGAATTTATATACAATTATAAATATTTAGGGGTGAAAAAAGTATTCCTACAGAACATAAATAACTGATAATTCTGATTTAATACTTCGTAGCATAACCGTTATTCAGTCCACTTCAACCAATCTCTTCTTGTAGTTCTTAATCAATGATTCGCATGTTTCTTTAGGAATTTTTCCTCATTCTTCTTGACAAATTTTCTTCAAATTTGGAATGCACTTTGGGGCTCTTGAATGAATTTTAATTTTCAAATAACACCACAAATTTTCAACGGGGTTCAAGTCAGGTGACTGGCTTGCCCATTCTAATAATTTTATATTGAGATTGACAATCTATTTTTTGGTAGACTTTGCCGTGTGCTTAGGGTCGTTATCCTGTTGTAAAACCCACTCTTCACAAAGCTGGAGCTTTTCTACAGAGTCCCATAAATTATTGTTCAAAATATTTTGGTACATCTCTGCATTCATTCTACCATCTGTCACATGTAAATTGCCAGTGCCATTTGCAGAGAAACACTCCACACTATGATGTTGCCACCTCCAAACGTTACAGTAGGAATTGTGCTTTTCGGTGAATAGGCGGTACCATCTTTCCTCCAAACATAGCTACGCGAATTTCGTCCAAACAATTCAATTTTTGACTCGTCTGTCCATAGAACATTTTCCCAGAATGTATCAGATTTATCTTAATGTTCATAAACAAACTTTAAACAGGCATCTCTATGCCTTTTAGTCAACAGTGGAGTTTTTCTAGAAGAGTGTGACTTCAGTTCATCGCTGATTGTTCATAGTGTAACACTAGTCCCTGAAGCTAACAAATCTTCTTGCAACTCCTTTCTGGTGATCATTACATTTTTTTCGATACTTCACTTCATTTTTCTTAAAGATCTATGGGAAATCTTGCGTGGTGCACCGGATCTTATTCTATTTTCAACAGTTCCCGATTTTTTATATCTTTGAATAAATGAAGATATGGTAGAAAATGGAATACAAATGGTCTCTGATATTTTCCTGTAACTTTTACCTGCTTTCCACTGTTCAATAATTACGTTTTTTCACTGAATTTGTGAGTTCTTTACTTTTCGCCATTATTGTTTGATGTTTCGAGAGGCACAGTCTCCAAAATTGTATAGGCATTTCCAAACCCAAAGTAAAACCAGGTCTAGTAAGCGTAATTCTGGACGGTACGCAAAGCTGACAAGGAGGAACCGTAGAATTGTGAAACGTAATGTATCTAAGAACTATCGAACGATAGCAGCAGAGCTAAACCACCACCTTAGCAACTCAAAATCATTTATCATTAGCTTCTTATAGCAGAATACCATGGAGTCGAGTTGGAGGCGGAGTGCTGCAATTGCTAAATCTATCCTGTCCCCCCATCAGCATTAATGAACGGAAAAATTGTGGTGTCTGGAATATCGTTTGGGGCCAATGGTTCAATGGAACGAATCATCATTCATCCCTTTTCTCACATCAGAGTGAGTTTACATCGGGAGACAACTCAAAGAAACCTTCAGCCCTATCCTATCATGAAGCATAGACTGGTGATTTGGACAACCATATCATTGGATTCACATTGCTGATGTAATTCAAAATTGGTACGAAAAGCACAAAAGTCAAGTAGACCACAATGATTGGACCCGATCAATGAGCGGCTCGTAATACAATCAAACATTTTTTATGCATTTTGGAAAAACCCGCGAGGAGCTGCCTCCTTCCGCTTTCATCACTGAAAGAGCTAAAGCAGGATTTACTTGATGAATGACTCAAAATTCCCCAAACACTCGCTTAAAAACTGTACGAGTCAATTCTTTGAAGTATTAAAGTGATTGATACCAAAGATGGACCAGCTCCATATTATATAATAAAATTTCCATTTAAGACGGTATTTTCATTATTTTGTGCAACCTCTGTATGTATGTATGTATGTATGTATGTATGTATGTATGTATGTATGTACATACATACATATGCATATGTTATAAGATAAATTTAATGTGATTAGCATGCAATTCATAATATCTAAGGCACAGAAAGTAATTGTAAGCACAGCTTATTTTTCTACTCGTACATAGAAATATAATGATTGTGGCGATATACTTCATGGTTGATTGGTCGCGAGGTGTGTTTATTATCCGAGGAGTGGCCTCTCAACCACGAAACAAATATATCCCAGTAATCTTTTTTTATTTTTCTCAGGGCAAGGAGAATAATATATACTCTTTTTCTCTTTTACTAGCTTCAATCATTTGAATGCGGCCATGTTGGAGCACCGCCTTTAGTCGAATAAATCGACCTCAAGACTTATTCTTTGCAAGCCTGGTACTTATTCTTTCGAAACCCTTTTGCCGAACGGCTATATTACGGGGACGTAAACACACCAACATCGGTTGTCAAGCCCGAGGCTATAGTAGC
>NC_142944.1:31270590-31273090 GCF_046866305.1 Octopus bimaculoides | reverse complement strand
ATAAAAAGGACGGCACACAATTTCCAAGCATCCAACAATTATATTCCTACACTATGCTGATTACGCAGAGGCCACAAACCCTACATAAACCCTGTTGTGGGGCCCCCAACCAGACCAGTTTGCGGAGCGAATATCTCCAGTAATTATAGACTGTCCTACTTCCTCTCACAGGTATTACGACCTCTCATAGAGATGTCTCCAGATCTCTGTGTGAGCAAGGAAGCTCTCCTCAGTAAAATCAGTACTTACAACCACTCCAACGACGACCTCACAGGTTGTGTAGTGAGTAGTATGAATGTGATTTCACTCTACATAGATTTTGCTGTGGAGAAATGCATTCAGAGTGAGGTGAAGTTCCGTAAGGTCAACACGAGGGAACTAGACCTCCTCCTCAGACTAAGCTATGACAGTAACTATTTAGATGACCATGACCTCAGTAGATTCTGCCCTACCAGGTCACAGAGGGGAAGACCACCCACCATCACTTCAGCAGTGAAGAAAAGCACCACAGAGTACTGGAGTGGCTGGACCGCACCCGCCCCAAACCCTGAGAACAACAATCAGGTGAAAGAAATGATTGCACATGCAATAGGGGCCAGTGTAAAAACCACCTTGAAGAACCACATAGTAAAGTTTAACAAAAAACTATACGTACAGGTTCAAGGTGCAGCCATCGGTGTCGGTGTAGCTGGAGATGTGGCCGGCCTCTTCATGACCTGGTGGGACAGAAAACTTAAACAAATGTTAGCTGAACAGTCCACAACTCTTCTACTCTACAGTAGATATGTAGATGATATTAATATCATAGTTAGGACCAACTCTAGTGACGGTCATGTAGAAACAGAAAGGAACGTAATGGAGAACATTCAGTAAATAGCTAACTCCATCCACCAAAGTATCAAGGTAACTATAGATTACCCCAACAATAGACTCCCCGTACTTGATACTGAACTTTGGTTAGAGACTGTGAACAATACTGTGCAGCTCCTCCATGGCTTCAAAACATGTTGTTCACAAGAACTCAGCTTTGTCACACAACATGAAAATTAACATACTGATAGCAGACTTAGTTAGGATAATGAACGACGTGTCCCCACTATGCGAACCCTATGAAACGAAAAAACATATACAGAACTTCATGCACCGCATGCAGTCCTCTGGATATGATCAGAAAGATAGGGTTCGAGTATACAGGGGTGCTAGAAAGAAATTAGATAATATTATACGTAATGATACCAGTGGTACCTGCCCTACATATAGAAACAAAGAATGGAATAGAATACAAAGAACTTGTGACAAAGCAAATAGGGCGAACACGCGGTGTAAAACCGACAAATATCAAGGAGTGATGTTTGTAGAGGCCACAGCACATGGAGAACTAGCCCGTAGATTTAGAAAAGCTCCGAAGGAGATCAAACTCAACATTAAGATTGTTGAAAAGCCAGAGATTTCCGTCAGATCACAACTATGTAGGACGTACCCTTTTGAGAATATCATAGGCTCCAATGATGACTGCATGGTATGCAGGATTATCCCTGGCATTAACTGCAGAACTAGAAATGTAGTTTACAGCATGAGATGCATAGAAGATACTTGTAAAGACATGAACATGACATATATAGGGGAGACATCTAAGAGCATTGCGGAACGACTAAATGAACATCTGAGACAATATGACGACAAAAAATAGTCCTCCATACTTTACCAGCATGCTAAAGACCAACACAGAAGTAATCTGGGTCAGCTTGACATCTGCATCTTATCCAAGCACCCAAGCACCCAAAAGACCCAAATACGTGAGTACATCCTTATAAATGAAACTTCCCCAATACTAAATAGGAAATATACATAGTAAATATCATACGCCCATACCCACAGTTTACACAGGTAGAGTAGAATAGTTAGTGGGCTGTTATGTAGATAGATGTGTGTATGTGTGTGTGTGGGTGTATGTATGTATGTGTATATGCACATGTGTGCAAGCATATGGATATGAAAATAAACAGATCAACATACAGACGGATAGGTACATAGGTTATATGAACAGACGAGCACACATACGCAAATGGAGACTGAAACACATGACCATATATACACACACACTTTACTTCACACAAGGACACATATGGAGACACGTGTCCACACATATGGAGATGCACATCCATACATACAAACATGGACATAGTTGCAAAACACACACACACATACACTCAGACATGCACACACAGGGAGACAGAGGTGCATACATATAGAAACACACGCACACATACACACACATACATAAAAAATACACAAACACGGACATGCAAGCACATGAATATGCAAAATACATACATACAGATGCATACACATACATATATACATATGCATACACACACATATATACATGAACACATGCATACATACATACATACATACATACCTGCATGCATAGGCACGCGCGCACACACACATGCGCACAAACAAACAAAAAGGAACGCAGTGTAAATAACGGACAGAG
>NC_142944.1:31188090-31260590 GCF_046866305.1 Octopus bimaculoides | reverse complement strand
GAAGAAATTCAACGGAAAGAGTGTTTCCACATAAGACCAGTGCAAAAAAGTCGGAAGACAAATAAAGTGTTGCAGGAAAAATAGAAAAAATATCGAGATGTAGACCCATGTATGGCATGTGGTGGTATGCACCTGAAAAAAGATTGTCCGTATAAAAAAGCAAAGTTTTTTGCTGCGGGTTTACAGGACATATGAAATCGCACTGCAAAACTATGATAGGAAAATGGAGCAAACAAGAAAAAGTGAATAGTTTGTCAGCAGGAAATGTTGTGACTACAACAAACAGTGTTAGAATGCAATTAGACACAGGAAGTGATATCACGATCATAAATAAGAAAGCATGGGAACAAATGGATAAATCAAAATTATGTTGTTCAAACAAAATAGCGTATAGTGTTACGGGAAGAAAATTATATTTCACAGGTGAACGTGTTTGTAATGTAATGTTCAACGGTCAAACCAAAAAAGTGAATGTTTATATGTTGAAAAAATCCATGAATTTATTTAGCACTGAATGTATGGAGAAATTTAATTTATGGGATACACCCATAAGTGCTTTGTGCAATAATGTAAACGGAGCAGTCAAACGATCAAACGAGACCAATGAACTGAAACAAAAAAAAAGTGATGTGAAACATCGTGCATGAAGTGCCAGTAACTTTGGAAGAAATAAAAAAAAAATGCGGAAAATTACAAATTTATTAATTAGACAAAAAGAAAATTGTGGTCGACAAAAGGAAATAAAGATCTGATGCAAAGAACCGCCAAGATGTGAGCGTGTACTCTATATGTGATGGTGTACTAATGGACGCTCAGAGGGTGGTCATACTACAGACATTGCAGAAGAGAATGCTAAAAGAGTTCCAGCATCTCTTGAATGGAAGCGTTGATGCGAAGTTTCGTATACTGGCCAAGCATGGACAAGGAAATTGAAAACCTGGTAAGAGGCTGCAGAGGATGTGTGCTGGCAGCGAAACTACCCACTACAAAATATAAACCTTGGCCGGAAGTGAAAATACCATGGTCCCGATTGCATATCAATTTTGCAGGCTTGGTAAATGGATATTATTACTTAATAGTAGTGGACAACTACACAAAGTGGCCTGAGGTCGCGAGGTGTAAACGATCAACCTCATATACGGTAACAAACTTCTTACACGAGCTGTTCGCAAGATTTGGTGTACCGGATATAATTGTCTCTGATAACTGAACACAGTTTGTATCTTGTGAGTTTAAAAGATTCCTTGAGATGTTCACGTTAGAACATAAAACTATAGCACCGTATTACCCAAGATCGAATGGAAAGGCCGAACGGTTTGTGGACACTTAAGAGAACTTTAAAGAAAGCTAATAATGAAGCAGTGGACGAGGTCGTGATCCAACAATTCTTAAGGGTATACAGGGTAACTCCGAACCCAAATGTGCCAGAAGGAAGTTCTCCAACAGAATTAATGTTTGCCAGAAAGGTGAAGTCAGTATTCAATAAACTGTTACCAGTGAAGAAAAAAAATACGTGCTAGTAAAGACATGCCAATTTTTTTTAGAATCAGTGATGAGGTATATGTAAGAATGTACAAAAATGGCAAGCAATTCTGGGAAGAAGGCGAAATTGTAACATACAAAGGAAGAATGATGTATGGTGTAAGAAGCAGAAATGGAATAGAAAGGAGTCATAGAGATCAGCTTAAGGATAGAGTCATAGAAAAGGAACCACCAAAAGTAGAAATACCGATGGATTGGCTATACGACACTTTTCAGGTTGATATAGTAATTATATTGTAATATTGAGTAGACATTATAACGATCCAACTTTTTGAGGATAATAACAGTGCTAGATAGAACCATTCTATCGACGACTTCGGAATATAACAATATCTGTCAGAGCGACAACCGTCGTCAAAAGACATACAACAGTGGCAAGACCGCTTTACAACAGTATGTATGTAAGCATGTGTGTATGTATGTATGTATGTATGTATGTATGTATGTATGTATTTATGTATGTATGTGTGTGTGTACGTATGTATATTGTATATATATATACATACATATATATATATATATATATATATATATATATATGTATGTATATTGTATATATATATATATATATATATATATATGTATATTGTGTATATATATGTATGTATATGTATGTATATATATTCAATGCATATATTATGAGTATATATGAATGTATATATATTATATGTGTGTGTGTATATGTATGTATATATACTATATATATGTATTATGTGTATATATGTATGTACATATATTATACATGCGAGGGTATATATTATATGTATATTTTATATATTATATGTATATTTTATATATATATATATATATATATATATATATATATATATATATATATATATATATATAATACACATATACATACACATACACACATACCTACATACATACACACACGCACACACACACGCACACACACACGCACACACACATACACACACACATACATACACACACACACGTATATATATATATATATATGTGTATATGCAATCTTGTATTCCTTCATCCGGTATAATACAACCATAAAAATACCAATCGTAAAAATTCGATCCATGTATGTCATGCACAAGTTTCTCAGTTGATATGCCACACACAAATAATAATAATAATAATAATAATAATAATAATAATAATAATAATAATAATAATAATAATAATAATATTCATAAGTAGCAACGAAGAAAAACCGACCAAGAATTTTAGGTGTTATATCAAACTCATTGCATATTTGCGTATCCATATTTTCAACAACACACACATTTACCTTCAATCTCATTCTACACGGCAAATAAGAATTGTGTCACCTTAAGTAAACCACGTAGCTTGTTGCTTAATAAGAAAGATTTACGTTTTGTAAAATTGTGAAATTTTTATCTGCGGGCAAATGCTGTGGCGGTGTAGGTAGAGAAGCAGGCATAGCAGTATGGCATTAATAATCTTGAATTCCTGTGTTTCATTCCACAACGTAGCTTCTTGGGATAGGGTCTATTTATTCTTTTTCTTTTTATTCTTTTACTTGTTTCAGATATTTGACTTCGGCCGCGCTGGAGCACCGCCTCGAAAGGTTTTTGGTCGATCAAATCGATCCCAGGACTTATTCTTAGTAAATCTAGTACGTATTCTATCGGACTCTTTTGCCGAACCGCTATGCTACGGGGACCTAAACACAACACACCAACACTGGTTGTCAAGCGATGATGGGTGAACAAACACTGACACAAAGGCACACATACAAATATATTAATATGCATATATATATATACGACGGGCTTCTTTCAGGTTCCGTCTACCAAATCCACTCACAAGGTTGGCCCAAGGCTATAGTAAAAGATACTTGCTAAAGGTGCCACACAGTGGGACTAAACCTGAAACCATGTGGTTGGGAAGCAAGCTTTTTACCACAAAGCCATGCCTATTTATTTATTTATTTATTTATTTATTCATTTATTTATTTTGTATCCATAAACTTGGATAGACCCAAACCTAGTGAGTGAAACTGGTAGATGGAAGTCGGCTGGAAGCACAACATATGAACTATACCTGTTAATTAGAAGGTATAGCCCGGTCATATGCACTGCCTCGTGTTGCTTTTGGCTGTGAAATACTCAGCCACTTATGTGTTACTTTAATAAGCAAGTAGTTCAGTGTGTGTGTGTGTGTGTGTGTGTGTACGTGTGTGTGTGTGTGTGTGTGTGTGTGTGTGTGTGTGTGTGTGTGATTCTTTGCGCTCTGAGTTCAAAGTCCGTCGAAGTCCACTTTGCTTATCAATCTCCCGGGATGGATATAAAAAAAAGTACCAATATTTGATCGGCGGATTGGTAGAACTGTAAGAACGCTGAGCCAGATGCCTAGCAACATTTGTTCCAGCTTTTTGTGTTCTGGGTTCAAATCTTATCATAGATTACTTTTACATTTAGTACACTGTGGTAGCATCGGAAAATTTTAGCGGAAACCCTTCTGTTGTAAGCATGCGGGCCGAATCCCTTACATATGGATGAATGGATACATATACACAAGCACGTGTGCGTATATACACATGTAGTTGGTATCCCACGTTTTGGTATGGATTTAGGAATTTAATGCACATTGCATGTTGGCACAGAAAGCCAGTCAAGCAATTCTAAACCTCAACCACATTCAATTATTCTTTTTATTGACCCCGGAAGTATGAAGACAAAAACCGGCCTCAGCAAGATTTGAACCGAGAATGTAACAGAGACTATAAAGAGTAATGTGTTGTCCGATGTTCTAACGATTCTGCCACGTCACTGCCCTGAATACAAAGGAATTCATATGGAATGTTGTTTAATATGTGCGAAGCACAAACATAATACGATATTTTTATCTAGATTGTCAAAATGGGAATACTGTAGAGATGTCATGGCTATTGACTAAATAGCCATAAATTATAATTGTATTGACACAATCTGTAAATAAAGAAAATATTTAGGCTCAGCCTAAATTTGGTAACTTGATAATAGGAGAATAGAAGAGTATGTAGGTGTTGACTAGAGAAATAGACAGTGTATAGTTGTTGATTCGATACACACACACACACACACACACACACACACACACACACACACACACACACACAGAGGTTTTTAAACGTAAACAGACACTGTGTGAATAGATGTTGATTGAATAAAAAAAAACATTGTGAATATAAAATGACAGTATACCTGTAAGGTACAGTGTAAAAAAAAAAAAGGTAAAATTGACCAGATATACTGATACCTAGTGTGTAATTGCAGTTGATTGGGTATGTTATAGATGTTAACAGTTTAGATAATCACGGTAAATACTGTTGGCTGGAAAGCTAGAACAGTGTGTGTAGATATTGATTGGGAAGAGATACGCAGTGCATAGTGGTTGACTGGATAGAGAAACAGTATGTAAATATCTATCAGACGGATAGATAGATAGATATACAGACAGACAGACAGACAGACAGACAAATAGGTAAATAGATAAAGGAAGAGAAAGACAAAGAGAGAGAGAGAGAGGCAGAAAGAGAGAGAGGCAAATCGATAAATAGATAGATAGAGAGAGAGAGAGAAAGAGAGAGTGTGTGAGAGAGAGAGAGAAGGAGAGAGTGTGAGAGAGAAAGAGAGAGTGTGAGAGAGAGAGAAAGAGAGAGTGTGAGAGAGAGAAGGAGAGAGTGTGAGAGAGAGAGAAAGAGAGAGTGTGAGAGAGAGAAGGAGAGAGTGAGAGACAGAAAGAGAGAGAAAGACAGAGAGAGAAAGAGAGAGAAAGAGAGAGTGAGAGAGAGAAAGAGAGAGAAAGAGAGAGAAAGAGAGAGTGTGAGAGAGACAACACGCAAATAGACAGACACACAAACAGACAAACAGGCAGACAGACAGACAGACAGACAGACAGACAGACAGACAGACAGACAGATAGACAGACAGATAGATAGATAGATAAATTGATAGATTTCTTTATTAGCCACACAGGGCTCGACACAGAGGGAACAATACAATGTAGAGTTTTTCTTTTGGGAAGTGGGGGTGAAAACAAACAAAAAAAAATAGGGACAACGATCAAAAGGGATCGAAATCGTTTGGGACGCACAAAAAATCGAAATGGTAGTATAAAAAACAGAGTTCCCAAAAGTGGGGAGGCGTAATCGTGGAAAGAAAAACCTACGAAAAGACCACGGTAACCTCGGGCAATAGTGTAATACGTAAACACAGAGTAAGTTACTCTCTTTTTCCTTTCTTTTGGGGTTCATAGGATTATGCTCAAGGTGGCTCTGTCACTCACACGTGCCATCCTTGCTACATTCACCCATCTTTTATTGAAACATTCACTTGACAAAACTTCCTTCTCTATTCTCACCTTCCTCTTCAGGTGATACTTGAAGCAGTTGATGAGAGATTGAACAGAGAAGAAAGTGTTTGTCTTAGGCCTTTCAGACGCGACCACCATACACATTCTTTCACCGTAGCCACAAGTACGATAAAAATGGCTCTTCCTTCCCGTTTGAAGGAAGGAGGCGCGACAATATTGACGATAGACTCGGCTGATAAACCTACACGTCCCACACGCGACAGCAGTCGTTCAACATAAGCCCACGGGTCGGAAATGGTTGGACACTGCACGGGTGCGTGCAGAACGGTTTCATCACTCTCACCGCATCTCGGGCAGGTAGGCCCGGTGTTTCCCGAACGGGTAGCGCTTCTCGATAGCACTGCCAGGCCAGAGATCTCTGGAAGTTGTCCATAGGTCCCGGCCCGAAAGTCGTCTTGAACAGGCGGGTCAGGTATTCTTCGTCGATGCCTGAGTTCGCCCCGAGGTCGTCGCCGTACCTCCCCCTCCACTAATCCCATATATAATGCTTTGATTGTGATGCAGTCGCTCAAGGTCGACCCGGAACGGCATAGTTGCTCGAGAGCAACGCGACACTCGCGGTGCCATTCGCCCTTCTGCTGTCTCTTTTTGATCCACGACTGCAGTTCGATCATGGAGACGAGCTGCGGGAAACGCACCGCACAAACGCCGACCACACCTAGATAGATAGATAGATAGATAGATAGATAGATAGATAGATAGATAGATAGATACAGTTGTCTTCTACCATAGGATCGGATTGATTGATGGTGGAATTTAATAAATGTAAACTGTATGATGGGTCCCGTCAAAGCCCTCTTTACTAGCGTGCTAATTCGGTCTCTGATAGACGCATTTAATTTCCAGTAACCGGGGCCCTGCCTATGTGCCTAGAGTACACGTCACAAGTTTGTGATCCGTGTAGCTGACTATGTGGAATTGTGGACATCCTAAACTATTCCTATCTACTGTACTACACCGTATTCTATCTAGATACGATCTCGACGACCCAACGCGGTTGCTCCATGTCCACTTTGGTGCATTTGGGTGGTCGAGTCGGTACCTGTTTGACAGTTGAAAGCGTTTGAGCAGGTCTCTGAGGCATTTGCATCCCCATCTATTCCTATCTCTGCCCATGTAGTCTAGATGCGTGTCCAAAGTAGCATTCCAATCCCCCACTAAAAGTAAAGGATGAGACGTTCCTAGGAATACTTCTAGATAACGAAAGAAATCCGGCCGACCTGTTAAAGGCGGTGCATAGACTGCTAGGAGTCAAAAAGTGCACCCATCGCTGCCGTCAACATCCAGGACAATCAGCCTACCCTCCGGATCTACGAATATTGTCTTTACTTCGAGATCCAGACTTTTGTGAAAAAGTACCGCAGTGCCACTACCGCCCATCCTCGGCAGACAGGGAGAAAAATAAATGTTAAACTGTCCACCAAACATGGACTTTAGGGCCCGTGGTTCATGGAGTCTGGCTATGATTCCTAAATCGTGTGACTTTATGTCATTTAAGAAGTACCCTTGTTTCCAAGGAGGTTATTGTAAAGTTTTTTTTATGAGTATTTTTGACATCCCCCTACTGCATTGGGGTAGAGGGATTTTAGTGTGTGATGCAAGGTCGGTGTGACGAGTAAAATTTTGATATGTTCTGGTGATGTTGTGTGTGGTGGTTGCTTATTTTTATATCATCTTCTGTTAGGTTTGTTTTTTAGTTGATGTATTCCATCAACTCTGTGTTTTTAATATTTACGGCTGTGAGCATCGTTTTCGTGGTGTTGGTGTTGATGTTGTTTGAGTTCGAAATGTCTTCGGGAGTTGTGTATCTCGTTACTTTGTTTGTGTTTGCTTTTGTTCTTTCTTTGCTCCTCTTCCTCCTTCCTTTTCTGGCTATTTGCCATTCCTCACTGCTTTCATCTTCCGACGAAATTTCTAAGGAATCGGAAGGGGATAAGGGCATATTGTAAGCGTCTATGTGTGTTTGTGTAAGTGGTTGTGTTGTCGTTTTCTTTGGTG
Source organism: Octopus bimaculoides (assembly GCF_046866305.1). NCBI lineage: Eukaryota > Metazoa > Mollusca > Cephalopoda > Octopoda > Octopodidae > Octopus > Octopus bimaculoides. Next base: position 31,252,694 of record NC_142944.1, on the reverse strand, counting down.
TTGGTTGTTGATTGTTTGTGTGATGTGTATGTGATATAGGGGAGGGGGAATCAGCTTTAGTTTCTTCTTTTGGTTTTTCTATACCTTTAGTTCTTGCTGTTGGTGGTGGTGCTTTTTCAGGTACTGTTTTATTTTCGATTGTTGGTGTTGATGGGTTTGGTTGGTGTGTTTGTTTTGTCGTCTTCTGTGTTGATGGTGGTGTGGGTAGTAAAGCTTTTTTCTCAGATTTTGGTGGTTATTGTTGTTCTTGTTTTTTTTTTTTACAGTCGGACAATCGTTTTTCAAATGTGTCTCACTGATGCACAGATAACAGCGTGGCCACATGCCCTCCACCATTACATACAACTTGTATTCTTCTGTCAATTCAATGGGTGTTGGTATTTTATTGATTGATAGCTGATCAAATTGCAGAAGGATTTCAAGTGTCTTTCCGACCCAGTTTTGCTGTTCTAAGACAACAATTGTAGTGATAGTGGTAGTGTTGGTTGCAGAGGTGTTAGTTATAGCAGTTGATGTTGTAGTAGTGGTGTTGGTGTTGGCGGTATTGTCTTTGGTGGAGGTCACGGTGGACGGCTTTGTGATGATTTTGTTGTTGTTGTTATTGGTGGTGGTGGTGGTGGTGGTGGTGGTGGTACCCTTGTTTCCAAGGGGTACTCTTGTTGGTGGAACCCTTGTTTCCAAGGGGACCCCAAGCCACGCGCATTCACGCAACCAATCTTGACCATGATCCTATTGAGTTGTTTGCTTTAAAACACACTCGAAACGAACAGAGTGTTACTTACCGTTCGAAAGTTCAGTTTCCTCCTTTGATTTTTTACCAAGGAGGCTACTATACAGTTTTTTTACATAAATATTTTTGACATCCCCCTACCGCATTGGGGAAGAGGGATTTTAGTGTGTGGTGCAATGTTGGTGAAATGTGGTAAATTTTGATCTGTTCTGGTGGTGTTGTGTATGGGTGGTTGCTCGTTTTAATGTCGTTTTCTGTAATGTTTGTTTTTGTGTTGTGTTTCATCAACTCTGTGTTTGTAGTGTCTATTGCTGTGAGCATATTTCCTGTATGTATTTTTGTGGTGTTGATGTTGTTTGTGGTAGGTTTCGAGATGTCTTCGGGAGATGTATATCTCCTTACTTTGTTCGCGTTTGCATTGGGTTTGCTCCGTTTTTTTGCTCCTTTTCTTCCTTCCTTTTCTGGCTATTTGCCATTCCTCATTGCTTTCGTCTTCCGACGAAATTTCTGAGGAATCGGAAGGGGGTAGGGACATGTCGTATGCATCTGTGTTTATTTGTGTAAGTGGTTGTGTTGTTGTTTTCGTTGTTGTTGGTTGTTGACTCTCTGGTTGTGGTGCATGTGATGTGGGGGAAGGGGAATCAGTTTTTGTATTGTCTTTTGGTTTTACTGTTTCATTAGTTCTTGCTGTTGTAGTTGGTGTTTTTTCAGATGCTGTTGCATGTCCATTTGTTGGTGTTGGCGGGTTTCTTTTGTTTTACTCCCTTTGCTTGTTCTCTGTGTTGATGGTGGTGTGGGTAGTAAGGGTTCTTTTTGTCTGGTATTTTTTCCTTGTTGTGATTGTTGTTCTTGCTCTTGTTTTTGTTGATTTTTTGTTTTTTGCTGTTGGGCAGTCAGTTCTGAGGTGCTCTTCGCTGCCACACAAGTAACAGCGAGGCCTCCTACCTTCTACAATTACGTAGAAATTATGGCCGTCTGGCAGCTCAATTTGGTGTGGGATGCTATTAATTTGGTTTTGATTAATTTGCAACAATAACTTAATCGTTTTTCCCGACCAGTTCTGTTGCTGCAAAGTAGCAACCTCGAGGATGTTGATGTCTTCTTCCATGCGGTAGCAAATGGCAGACAAAAGCCATTGTGACTCTACCTCAGGAGGGACATTCTTGATCGAAACTTTGGTCACACGTTGACCAAGATAGGTCGGAATTAAAATGCTGGTCCATGAAATAATCTGACCAACGTTCCACAATAACATTTCTCGACATTTTTAAAAGTCTAGAATTAAATATATAAATTTAATTGGGGTTGAAACTGCCCCTAAGGGCCAATTCCTCCCTTGGAAACACACTCAAACGAAAGTTGAGTGCTTCACACACCTTATGGACAAAAATGTTAACAAAATGTGGGCTATAAATGGACAAAAAAAGGATTACCCTCGGAGCCGATGCGACAACACGTCAGTCGATAAATAGATAGATAGATAGATAGATAGATAGATAGATAGATAGACAGACAGACAGACAGACAGACAGACAGACAGACAGACAGACAGACAGACAGACAGACAGATAGATAGATAGATAGATAGATAGATAGATAGATAAGATATGTTTCTTTATTAGCCACACAGGGCTCAACATAGAGGGGACAAAATACAAATGTAGAGTTTTTCTTTTCGAGGGGGGCGAAAACAAAGCAGAAAAAAAACAAAAGTGGGGACAACGATGAAAAAAAATACATCGCAAAACGTTTGGGGTATTTACAAAAAATACGAAATAATAGAGAAAATTCCCAATAAATGGGGAGGTTATCCGTGGAAAGAAAAACCTACGAAAAGACCACGGTAACCTCGGTCCTTAGTGTCACAGTTTGTTAAATAAAATTTCTTTTATTTATGCAAGAAAAGTAAGTAACTCTCTGTTTACCAAATTTTAAAACGTTTTATAGAATCATGGTCAAGGTGGCTTCGTCATTTATACGTGCCATTCTTGCTACATGTATCCATCTTTTTTCGAAACATTTGCTAGACAACACTTGCCTCTCGACTCTCACCTTCCTTTTCAAGTGATACTTGAAAAAGTTGATGAGCGATTGACCAGAGAGGAAAGTGTTTGTCTCTAATCCTTTCAGACGCGTCCACCAGATGCATTCTTTCGCCATAGCCACAAGCACGATAAATACAGCTCTTCCTTCCCGTTTAAAGGAAGGAGGCGTGACGATATTGACGATAGACTCGGTTGATAAACCGACTCGTCCCACACGCGACAGCAGTCGTTCGACATAAGCCCACAACTCCGAAATGGTTGGACACTGAAGAGTACAGTGTATAGATGTTGAATGGAGAAATGGTCACTGCGTATTTGATGGTAACTGCACAGCTAGAAACAGCAAGTAAATGTTCATTAATAAAAAAACACTGTGTAGATGTTGAATAGATAGACAGACGCAGCGTGTAACAGGTGAGAGTATTTAGGTGTTAAACGATATGAGTATGTTATCTACAGTAGTGCCATTTAATTTAAGAACGCTGGTATACTAATGTTAAAGAGGCATCTTTATATATTCAGGTTGTAAATTGTGAATTAAGACGTATATCAAAATAAAGAAACTTTCACGGGCTTTGATAAGGTATACAAATTTACAGCGTAACATCAACATATTAATTTTAAATTAAAAATAAATCTTAATTATCGTAATTTATAGCGCCATTTAATTTAAGAACGATTTGTCAAATTTCATTTTTTTTTTTTTTTTTGCTTTAAAAAGTTTATTCTGAGATCAACAACAACAAAAAAAGAAAAAAACAAACAATAATAAGCTCACACAATCAGTATTTGGTTGGTTATCTAAAATTACTCAATACAGTTTTGCATCTGCGAAACATAGAATTGTTCAGATCATTTATCACTGTTCCTGAGATTTGTTTTCCCAATTTTGGTTAATAATGTTTAAAAATTCATCCTTATTCTTTGCCTTACTATTGTGCACAGCTCTACCCAACCTTTCTCCAAAGATCTTCGATGGAATTTAGGTCGGGCGACTGTGCTGGCCACTGCATCAACCAAACTCTCTTAGACCTAATGTAATTTCTAAATAGATGCGAGGTGGGTTTCGGGTTGTTGTGTAGGCTGGAAAGTCCAAGATCGGCCCAAATGCTTTCGGGTGTATGGAAGCATAGTCTTATCCAATATTTCTAGACAGGACTATGCACAATGCCCTTGATTCAGATTACAGGACCGACCCCTTTTCCAGACATGCACGCCCACACCATCACACTTCCACCACCATGCTTAGTTGCAGGCTGGATGCATTCTGGATGATACTCTTCGCCCATATGCGTTCTTACATACTTCTTGCCATCACTACTGAACAAGTTGAATTTTGACTTGTCCAACCGCAACACATTCGACCAATCTGCTAGACTCCAATACAAGTGCTCTTTTGCGAACTGTATTCGGGCACGTCGATCTTTCAAGGAAATATATGGCTTTTTACGAGAGACTCTTCCTAGAAGTCCAAATTCTGTGAGACGGTTTTTTTTATGGTGGATACTCCAATAGTAACTCCATATTTTTGCTGAATTTCTTTTAAAATGTCAATGGCGGTCATTTTTCGTTTTTCCAAGGAACTGTTTATGAATGTATCTATCCATTCTTGCTGTTTTTCTTGGTTGCCCAGGTCAAGAGCGGTCTTTATAATCATTAGTTTCTTTATAAAGATGGACAGCATTGTAGACGGCTGTTTTAGAGCGTCCAACTTCATTTGAAATAGCTTTATATGACCATTTCAGCCTACTAAGCTGAAAAATGTTCGCTCTGATTTCTGGTGTTATGTTTTGTCTCTTACCCAGCACAACTATTAACTTAAAAATTGTGTAGCAGCATGCAAATTACCCTACCTCTAATATTAGTCAATAAGGGGAAAAAATGAAATTTTGCAAATTGTTCTTAAATTAAGTGGCAATGTAAATTACGCAAAATGAAGTTTATTTTTAATTTAAAATTAATGTTGATGTTACGCTGTAAAGTTGCATACCATATTAAAGCTCATGAAATTTTCTTTATTCTGATATATATCTTTTTACAACTTGAATATATAAAAATACAACTTGAATATATAAAAAATGCCATTTTAACATTAGTATACTAGAATTTTAAAATTAAATGGCGCCACTATAGATAGATAGTTACAATGTGTAAACGTTGACTGTATCAAGCAGTGATTGCCAAAGTGGGTGGTACTGCTCCCCGCCCCCAATTGGGGCGGTGGAAAGAACCAGAAAAGTGTTGAAGAAAAGTGGGGCAATAAAAACAACAAAATAATGAGTTGATTAGGTTAAGTTTTATTTGTGAAATACAGTTGTTTTGAATTAGCTGCAGAAAGTGGATTACGTTTCGGATGGTGAATGAGATGGGGGCACTAGGAATGTGACCCGAGTACCGAGGGGACAGCAGCCCTGAAAAAGTTTTTTAAACAACTGATACAGGAAGACAGAAAATAGAGGTTGAATAGATAGATAGATAGATAGATAGATAGATAGATAGATAGATAGATAGACAGAAAGACAGACAGAAGGATGGACAGACAGACAGACAGACGGACAGACAGACAGACAGACAGACAGACAGACAGACAGACAGACGGACAGAAGGACGGACGGACGGACGGACGGACAGACAGACAGACGGACAGACAGATAGACAGAGGGACGGACAGAGGGACGGACAGACAGACAGACAGACAGAAAGACAGACAGGCAGACAGAAAGACAGACAGATAGATAAGATTTGATTAGATAGTCCATTCTCAGCGTGTGGATGTTGACAGATAGGCACAGTGTTTGGATGATGTTCTTTAGTCCTGTACGTGCTCTGGTTGAACAAACAAACGACTAAAGGCATTCCAGTCGTGATGATACCATCTTTATTTTGGACAGTGCATCTATGACCATGCTATCCACTTTGCAGATGTTTTAAACCCCCCCCCCCCCCATCTAATTTAGCAAACCTGAATATTCCAACTCTGGTCATTCTGTCTTTTAGGGGGTGTGTCTGTTTCTATTTTAGGCCTCTTGCTATTTTTTGATAGTCAAGGGACAGCATAAATTGTCATTCGTTGACTTGATATTGGTTTAATAAAGAGGAGAGGAAGAGAGAGAGAGAGAGAGAGAGAGAGAGAGAGAGAGGAGAGGAAGAGAGAGAGAGAGAGAGAGAGAGAGAGAGAGAGAGAGAGAGAAGGAGAATACAAATGATAAAACAAAGAAAAAAGAAACGAAAAGAACAACTGCTTTAATTTTTTATTTTTTACATTTTTATTTTCTCATCGTTTTCCGTTATTTATATATAAACTGTTTATTACTTTTATTTTACAAACATCGCCTGTTTAGCAAGTTACAATAAATTTATAATAAAGACTGGATAATATGCAATTATTATTCTTGTTATTGTTATTACTGAGAGGGAATTAGGAAGAGGAGAAGAACAAGAAGAGAAGGAGGGAGAAGAAGGGGAAAAATTACATCGTTAAAAAAATAAACAAAAAAAAAATTAATAAAAGTAATTTGACAATGACAGTCAGTAATTATACTCACAATAATATTTAATTATAATCAGAATCACTGGTTTATTAATATGCAATAATATCAACAAGAACAAAAAGTATTAGTTTGCAGCAGTATTCTTCGGGAGATGTACTTTTATGTTGTTTTTTTTTAATTTTATTTTGCAGTCTTTGATTGAGGGGAAGATCGAGAGATAGTGGAAGAGAGTGAGAGAGAGAGAGAGAGAGAGAGAGAGGGAGAGAGAGAGAAGGGAGAGAGAAGGGAGAGAGAAGGTAGAGAGAGAGAGAGAGAGAATGCGAGATAACAAAAAAGACCGCAGGAATTTGTTTGGGAAGACCGTGTTTCGTTTTTAAAAATTCTTAAATGATAAATTTATATATTTATATCTTTTTATTTTTTTTTTTAAGATGACAAGAAAAAAAAAAAAATGACTCGCAGAGAAACGAATTTCACAAATATCATCCATTGATACTATATTTTATCGACGTCGGCTCAACGAAAAATAAGTTGAATTTTGCGGGATTTTAACTCAGAGGGAAGAGACGTAACAAGGTACCACACACACACGCACACACGCACGCAAGCACACACACACACACACACACACACACACACACACACACACGCACGCAAGCACACACACATACACACAGATACGCATGCATGCTATGTATATATATATATATATATATATATATATATATATATATATATATATATACATATATATACATGCTATGTATATATATGTAGTGTGTATATACATATATATGTGTGTGTGTGTGTGTGGATGTATGTATGTATGTACGTACGTATACGCGCGTGTGAATGTGTGTTTTCTAAATTCTGTTTCAGGTCTTACAAGAAACAACCTGTTTCACAATGCAAACTTTACCATCTTCAAAGGTAAGAATCATTCTTACCTTTGAAGACGTATCTGTTTACACTGTGAAACAGGTTGTACCTTTTAAGTTCTGAAACAAAATTAGGAAAAATTACATTTACACACTAATGCTCACACACACACACACACACACACACACACACACACACACACATTGTGTGTCTTTTATTGACATACGTGCGTACAATATACCCACCTAAATACTTTATATATACTCCTACATACATATCTTGCATATTTTCACTACCCCACTGCGCGCGCGCGAGTGTGCGCGTAAGCATTATTCCATCACTCTATCCATTCAATACATCTATCGATAATAGACATACATTTATATGTATATATACATACATACATACATGCACATACATGCACATACATAGACACATTCATATGAATACATACACACGCACGAACGCACGCACACACACACACACACACACACATGTATATATTACATATTGCATTATTATGTGTAAGCTTCATGACAGACACAGACGACGCCCGGGTATAACTGTAGAAATACCAGGCCATTGTATTTTTCTTTCTTAATGCAGCTTGCGGCGCAACAACAGAAACTCTAGAAAATAAAATATACCATAAAAAGAGAAAATATTTGTGTGTGTGTGTGTGCTATCTGTGAATGCTTTTGTGCGTGTGTATGCATGTGGGACGAATAATAAACATGAAAGCGATTAAATCGCTTTTCATTTTTATTTTCCATTCTTATTTTTTTAATGTCAGACTACAGGTAATCTTGCATCTGATTAATTCACATCTAAATCTTTCATTTCCCGTACGTGCACACACACACACACACACACACACAAAGTGGGGCCGGGGTGGAGAAATGGAAGAAGGGGTTTTACATACACACACAAACACATTTACAAATTCTCTTATAGGCGCCACTCCCCCACACTCCATCTCGTCTTTCCTATCCGCCATTTGTCAAGCAGGTAAAGAGTGTACTGAGAGACTCTTTATGGAATGTTTGTCACAAATTCATAACCTTTATTGTGAAATGCAGATATTTTCTGTATCTAGCTATCTTTCAATCTACCTTCCTGTCTTTATATATTCATATCTATCTATCTATCTATCTATCTATCTATCTATCTATCTATCTATCTATCTATCTATCTGTCTGTCTTCTGTCTGCCTGTCTGTTTGTCTGTGGGCGTGGGCTAGCGCGCGTGTGTGTATAATTGGCTGTGTGGTAAGAAGCTTTGTTCTCAACCACATGGTTCGGGGCTCAGTCCCACTGCGTACGACCTTGGGCGAGTGCCTTCTACTATAGCCTCGGGCTGACCAAAGCCTTGTGAGTGGACTTGGTAGACGGAAATTGAAAGAAGTCCGTCGTATATATATATATGTGTGTGTGTGTGTGTGTGTGTGCATGTAAGTATATATATGTATATATATATATATATATATATTCTTTTTTTACCAGTTGCTAAGAAATATGAATGATATCGTCTTCCAGACCGTCCGACCGACCGACCATTGGCCCAACTGGCCCACCAGCCAATCAACCAATCAAAAAGCTGACCACTTGGTTCTTTGCTAAGTTGCAGGACAATTTTTTGTTACAAACGCTGAAACTCTCTGACTCCTAACACACATTTTCCTGCAAAACATTTTTGGAGCCCACTCGTTACCACGGCAGACAAAATTAGTTAGCACATTTCTTCTGGCTTTACGTTCTGAGTTTAACTGACTAGTCCCCGGTCACAAAATTTCATGGGACTATAGTAGAAGGATTGTTGTGGTTGTTGTTGTTGTTGTTGTTGTTGTTGCTGCTGCTGCTGCTACCTCTGTTGTTGAGACAGTGAGCTAGCAGAACCATTACAACGTCAGAAAAACGTTTTGCGGCATTTCTTCCAATTCTTTACAATCTAAGTTCAAATTCTGCCGAGGTCTTTCATCGTTTGCCTTTCATCATTTCGGGGTCGATAAAATAAGTACCAGTCAAGTACTGGGACGATGCATTCGAGTCACCCTCTTCTCCACAAATTGCTGGTATTGTACCAAAATGTGGGATCATTATTTATATTAGTAATGGTTTCTGATATAAGTACAATGTCAGCAATTTTGTCGGGAATTGGATAAGTGTGAATTACATTCACCTTAGCATTCGACTGGTATTTTTAATTCGACGACCCAAAAAGATGAAAGGTAAAGTTGATCTCGGCGGAACTTGAACTCAGAACACAAAGAGTGGATCTTATCGGTTTGGCTGCCAGCATCAATTCTGTTCGAATTGATTTCATATTCAGTGTAATGATACACTTTTATAGGCTAATAAATGACATGAAAGTAATTTTCGCTGTAAATCAATAAATAAAGAGTTATTAGCAATTATGATTTGAAAATGTTGGTAATTTTAGCCAATCGTAAGCCACAGACACATTCCTGCTTGTTTCGATAGTAAGAGAACTATTTTGTCTCTCAACGCGCCTGTTGCTATAGTAACAAGCGAATCCAAGCAGTCTTTGAAAAGTCTTTTATCTGCGAGGAAGCACGTGTTGACAAATTTTACGGTGTTCTGTGTTCTGCGTGATTATGGAAACATTGAAAACAGGAAGGATATTTTATAAATTAAAACCGAAAGTTAAATGTTTCTTTTTGAGGATATTTTGTTCACTCTTATTTTCATATATAACTTATAAACATGTACATCTTGTGGAACATTGTCATTTTATAAGATTTTGGTGGCAAATTTTAAAACGGACATAAACAAATTATTTACATGAAAGAAAATTACCGGAGAACTTTCATCTAATTCTTCCTAGTCTTTTTGTTAAAATTTGTAATGTGTTTATCGCATGTAACGTGTTGTTTATCGCATTTGCATTAAATGCATATTGAATGCTTACATGTTTGTTTACACGTTTCTTTTTGTCATTAAGCATTGAGGTGGTTGTGTTGTATGCTAAGATTTTTTGGATAAATCTTTTAAATTAACATAAACATTTATTTACATGAAAGAAAATTACCGGAGATATAACAGGTGTTGCTTACAGATATTGACAACACGTGCAATTTTCAGGATGTTAACGACAAAATGTGCAGTCATGCACAAAATGTGCAGTCATGCACAAAATGACAGCTTCCAAATCCTGTTTCCTGGCTGGGTGAACATTATCAAAATTTAAACCTCTATAACTTTTTAAAAACATTTTTTCTGGAAAAAATGAAATAACTCCAGCAATTCAGTTTGGGCAAGTGTATTATTGTGCCAAATTTTGAAATGTTCGGTAAGCTTCAATTTTTGAAATGCTGGCAGCCAAACCGATAAGACCCTAAAGAGTAGGATAAAATACCGCCAAGGAATCCCCCCCCCCCACACTCTGTAACGATTTTGCTCTGTCATAACTATTAACTAATTAAATTCATTAAGATTTTTGTCTCTTATGAATTACTTTTGTGAAATATGACAGATTTTTTTGCTCTTTTGTTTTTGAGGAATTAAAATGTTTATTTTGTCTGACAGTGTATGCTTCTCCTCCCATCTCTCACTCGCTCTTTGTATGTGTACTCAAAACACACACATACACACGTACGCACGCACGTATGCACTTACGAGCACACACACACATACATACATACATACATACACACATACATACATACATACATACACACATACATACATACATACATATTCAATATAAAATATGAGAAATTTCCTGTAAAATATAAGAGCGTGTAGAAATTGCCTGTTATAGGTAATTTCTTTTACATTTTATACTGAATATGCTGTCCATTGACTTTTTTACATGCTAGGCCACTGGTTGTATAACTCTATATAGTTTTGCTACCCTTTATATATACTCAAGTACATACATACATACATACATATATGCATTGCATGTGTACGTCTGTGTCTTTAGTTAAGACACGGAGACCCACTTACTGAACAATTTATGCAAATGGGCTGGGGAATTGAATTTTCATTATGTATGGTGAAAATGTTGACTTAAAACACTCACTCGCACGCATACACATACACTAACACACACACACACACACAAACATTCTACATATACAGGGTAAATACTGAAATATTAATATTGATACAAGCATACATGCGTGTGTGTATGAATGTGTGCGTGTGTGTGTGTGTTTGTGTGCGTATGGAAATATATGCATATATGTGTTTGTGTGTGTGTATATATATATATATATATATATATATATATATATATACATATATATACTTATAAATAAATATGTCTATTTCTGTATTCGTATATATATTATACACACATGCATACATTATATATTATACACACATACATTTATACTTGCACACATGCATGCATACACACATACATACATCATACATACCTATATACATACATACACCACACACTGTTCGACAGAAGAGAGAAACGTGTAGAACGACTGACAAGTGTCAACTGACAAAAGAACCCTACCTCTCCCGCCGCCTCCCTACGAGTTCCAGCGACCAAGCCTTACCTACCTACCTATCACATAGCACATGCGTGCCTTCACTGGCAATAACAGCAACTATTGTGCTCCAGGTCTTTGCTTTCTTTATTTTCAACACCACCACCACCACCATCGTCGTCGTCGTCGTCGTCGTCGTTTTCGTCATCGTCGTCGTCGTCGTTTTCTTCATCGTCGTCGTCGTCATCATCATCATCATCGTCGTCGTCGTCGTCATCTGGTCGACCAGATTTGCATGTTTTTCTAAACATTCAAATCACCTGTAACGTAATGTGACGTGGCCTGCTTGTGTCTAATCAGTATGAAGAGAACGAGTTGTCCCAGTTATTTAAGGCCAAAGACTCTGGCAAAATACAAGTTCTCTCTTCCTCCACCACCAATACCGCAACAATAAAAAAAAGTAACTACAACTAAAACTATAACTCCAAATACTGCTACTCATACAACTACTTACACGAACATCACTGAGACTAATCAGCAACAACAATAACAATAACGACAACAACGACAATGATGACATTAGTAAAAACGTGGACAAGAACAACAGCAATATACAGATCAAACGAACAACTAGATGTACTTCGAAATGTCTGTCGCCACTTCAACATGGCTGTTCCGTACAAACTGACGTTGTACAAACAGTCATGTTGAAGCGGCGACAAATATTACTTCTCAGTATAGTTACTACTTTCATCTCTTATAGAGATTTTCTAACTAGCTACTTAGATGTACTTCCCTATTCTTGTACCCATTAGATCCCATTCCAGATTTGCACCAACAAAATAAAGCCAGGTCGGACGTGGGAGCGTGCGTTGTTGCATTCGTCCGCTTGTGATCACGTGGTATGTGGCCGACCAACACGAAACCGTCAACTCCAGCCGGATCCTCAAGGAGAAAAGAATACCATACACAAGGATCCAATTCGGAATGTTGAGCAACATCACCCAAAAATGTTGGAGCTGGCGCTTCTAAAATCATACAAGTAAGAGTAGGGACGAACGCATCTCTGTTTCAGAGATTGGGATGGGAGATATCTTGGAAGGACAATAAAGACAAACAGCGGAAGTAACTAAATTAAACATGGCATCACTTGTCAGAAATTAGTTTTTTCTTTTATCCCACTCTTCGTTTATTAATATGTATATGCGTGTAAATATATATATATATATATATATATATATATATATATATATATATATATATATATATATATATATATATATATATATATATATATGTATGTATGTATGTATATATATATATATTTATGTGTGTGTGTGTGTGTGTGTGTGTGTGTGTGTGTGTGTAGCAGGATGTGGACACTTTCTTATTATCGGCATACAATAGTCTGAGATTCGATGAATGTCGGCTTGTCCTGCCCGAGCTTACTTGTTGCAGTTCTCTACTGTACGTCATCTTCATACGTAGAAGCAATTCACCGCAGGTCGAATATTGAACCAGTGTGTTTCGAAATTACGAAAAATTATTAAAAAGAAACCAAGAAAAAAAAAAAACTCAGAAATATTGCCAAAATTCATCAACTATAAAATGTTATGTCTAATTATATCTCAACATCATCATTATCATCATCCTTATCGATATCGTCGTCGTTTCGTTATTATGAACACCATTACCACCACCACCACCACAACCACAACCACCACAACCACCATTTCTGTCTCTCTGCATATCATTGTTAATGGAAGTACTGTTGCATCTAAAACCTTGTATTTGGACTGACGCATTTCATTTCTCTAACAACATTTTTGCCTTTTTCGTAGAAATGGTATGGAGCGTTCCTGAGTTTTTTCTTTTCCTTTTCTTGTTTTTTTTTGGGGGGGGGGGGGGGCGTGGGATAATGAAAAAAATTCGTACATAAACGACAGTGGGAAAAAACGTAAGAGCCGCAATATTCGTAAGTTTATATATATACATACACACTTAACCTTCGCGCACACACACACACACACACACACACACACGCACGTACACACGCACGCACACATGCACGCATACACCTATACGTGTGTACACATGTGAATGTATGTGTGCATGTGTGTGCGTGTTTGTGAGTGAGTAATCCAGAGTATTACATATATGTAAGCCCTCTCTCTCTTTCTCTCTCTCTCTTAATATATATATATATTTATATACATATATGTGTGTGTGTGTATATGTATGTGTATGAAAATGACTTAACACAAATCCACACGCACACACATACACACACTCACACAAACGTACATACATACATACATACATACATACATACATACATACATGCATACATACATACAAAAGCCTTAAAAACGCAAAAGTCATAATAATAGTTTGTAATATCAGCACTGAAAACAGTGCTGATAAACTAAAAATAATTTACAACATAAGTGAAAAATTGTAGTTCCGAACGCTAATCAAACCTGGTTTGCCCTATTCTATTATATTCCGTTTTTTTTCTTTTTTCAGCATCAGGCAATAATTATCTGTAAAATCGGTACAACACCATAAAGCTAAATACGGTTTCAGCCAACCCGTCTCTCACCAACGGGATCGTAATTACATACACCCTGCTTCAATGGAACATAAACCTATATTTACATTATCATGAAAAGGAGCTTTGCTCGAAACATTGTTTTTTTTTTTTTACCGCAACTCTTCACCTCGTGGCAAATACATTGACTTTACACAAATTTTTTATTACTTTTCTATCCACAGGATTTCATATTGCCGACGCCGACCCATAGTCGATTCTCTGGAGCCAGAATTTTATTACAAACACACACACACAACCATACATATGTACGTGTGTATATATATATATACAGACATACACACACATACACATACATACATTACATACTCACATTTACTCATACATTGTGCTATGTTGAGATGCTGAGCGAGAAATAGTCAAAGGTTTTTCTTGTCTCGCTTACAATATTGGGAAGACAGTCATATTTGGGTAAACAGCCATACTATTAATATCTTCTTTCGTTTATAATTTAGTTCAACAAAGGGAGTTAGTAACAATCGTCTTTCCCATGATCTTCATGGTACTGTAATTAGGAGTAGGGGGCGTAGGCACCGATATGCAATGTTTAACTTTAAGAAGAGTTTAATATATACATATATATATTTGTATGTGTGTATATATATATATATGCGTGTGTGTGTGTGTGTGTGTACTCACGCGCGTGTGCGTATACAGGTGAGGGTTGATGGTTTGGGTGGTGGGGAAAGCTTGCTTGAATTTGATTTATAAAGCATTATATCAATACTTTTCTCTTCTCTCCTTTTTTTGATATTTTTAATTTCCTTCATACAGAACACATCAAAACGTTTTATATATTTATATATATATTTTTTTCTTATACGTGAGTATGTGATATTATATATATATATATGTAGTCATTTCTAGTCGAAAGTTGTGGCCATTCTGGAGCACAGCCATATAAGATATCGTGTGTGTGACAGTGTATATATGTATATATGTATATATATGTATATTATGTATATATATGTATATATATATATATATATATATATATATATATATACATATATATATATATGTATATATATATATATATATATATATATATATATATATATATATATATATATATATATATATATACATATATATATTTACATACATACATATATATATATATATATATATATATATATATATATATATACATATATATATATATATATATATACATATATATATATATATATATATATATATATATGTATATATATGTATGTATATATATATATATATATATATATATATATATATATATATATATATATATATATATATATATATAGATAGATAGATAGATAGATAGATAGTTGTGTATATGTATGAATGTATATTCACTCTTTACCCAACTATGTTTTTGTCAGCCGTTATTGTAATGTACTTGTGTCAATTACAACAAAACCATATTATAGCTGCTGTTGCTGCTGCTGCTGCTACTACTACTACTACTACTACTACTACTACTACTACTACTACTGCAATTTTTATGTATCATCATTTCTTGATCTTCAGTAACACTCACGCACGCACGCATAATTGAGCAATGTTCATTCCGTGGTATTCCTCAAAACTGGTAAGAGATATAAAGCTGAAATTTTGATTTTGTTTGCATTCCAATAAATCTAGTAGCAGCAGCAGCAGCAGTAGCAGTAGTAGTAGTAGTAGTAGTAGTAGTAGTAGTAGTAGTAGTAGTAGTAGTAGTAGTAGTAGTAACACCACCACCAGCTTTTGTTGTTGTTGTAGGTAAAAGTCGCAGTTTTATTCAGAGGGGGAGGGTAGTTGTTGATTGGCGAATGTGTATATATATGCTCAGATACATGATTCTCCAGTATGTAAATAAGTGTGTGTGTGTGTGTGTGTGTGTGTGTGTGAGTGCGTGTGTGCGCGTGCGTGCTTGTGTGTATGTGCGTGTTTGCGTGAATGTGCACGTGCACGAACGAGTATTTATGAGCGCCAGGTGCATTTTACAACGCAGAATGAACTGCATTATATGTATACATGTTTATATATATATATATATATATATATATATATATATATATAGTGTACGTATGTATATATATATATAACTAAATATATAAATATATATATATATGGATATAGATATGTATATTCATATATATTATATATACATACATATATGTACATATACATTATATATATATATATATATATATATATATATATATATATATATACACTCACACACACATATGCATGTATGTATCTATACAGGTACCGAACCTCTTATCCGGAATATAGAAATCCGGAATTACCAGAAATCCGGCTATTTTTGAAACTGGCTAGCTTTGAATTTCGCGGGCTGTAGTAGTTCGCCGCGCGGCCGCTTTGTTTTAGTTTTAAGAATTTGAAGTGGCTTAATAAAGATCTTTAGAAATTCTTTAGAAATGTATTAATTTGTATATTTTATACAATTTTGTTCTTTACTTTTCGTTGTTTATTTTATATTTTCGGTATACATTTAGTCTGTGTCCAGAAATCCGAACCACTTCCGGTTCCAAGGTTGCCGGATAAGAAGTTCGGTACCTGTATATATATATATATATATATATATATATATATATATATATAATATGATATGATACGGTATGATTTGATATATGATGTATGACAGTTGGATGAAAAAACGCACAGACGGCTTATTTACGTATTCTTCCTCTTCAGTACATGAAATCATTTGTGTTAGGTCTTTGAAGAGCATTTCTTTCTGTCTTCTCTATGTAACGCTCTTCCTGATCCCCGTCCTCTTTCGAATCCTCGGCAACATCCAACAGCTGGTTAAACAGCTTGAACGTATCGCGACTGTTCAGAACTTTTTCACGGTCTTGTATGTAAGTGTCGTCTTCGTAGCTTCCCTTTAATTGGTAGCCACTACCGTATTTGCCATGTTTTTTCATGACGTGTGCGTACAGGCGTTGTCTTTGTTCATTGGCCTGTAGGTCAAGTTCAATTTGGCGAGTAACGATGGCCGAACTTTTCCGCCAAACGTTGAACTCGTAATCAATTGGAATGATACGTTCGGCAATTACTTTGATCATAATGACAGCCTTGCCGCTTTGTACCCACAGTTCAACATTTTCGGCAATCGAATCGAAGTTATCCGTAAAGTTGGATGTGATTCTGCTTCCGTCAGCATGTATAAAGTCGATATCGCCGTGAATCTCTTCGTGTTTGTGTTCCACATTGATATTTTGTTTGATGTCCTTGGAATCGATGTTACTCAAACGAGTAAGCAGTGTTTTAGTCAGCTTCTGCTTGCTTTGGGAATCTTTCTTCATGACTGAAAGTAGAAAATTACAACAATTTCATTATCAACAACATCGGCAATAAACAACAACACTACCACACGGAAAAAAAATCGACACCATACATACAATAGAAATAACAACATCAAAAATAATAATTCTTTCTATTACAGGAAAAAAGACCTGAAATTTGTGGGGAGGGATAAGTTTATTACATCGTCCCCAGTGCACAACTAGTACTTATTTTATCAACCCCATAAGGATGAAAAGCAAAATCTATATCGGCCGAATTTGAACTCAGAACGTAAAGTTGGACAATACACCGCTAAGTATTTTTGTCAGACGCGATAACGATTCTGCCAGCTTACTGCTATCTTAATTGTTCCAAACTTTGACACAAAGCAACAATTTTAGCGTGAGTGAGTCGATTACATTGACCCCAGTACTTGACTAGTAAGAAGGAAAGGCAACGTTGGCTTCGGCTTGATTTCAACTCAGAATATAGAGCCAGAACAAATACTGCGAAGTATTTCCCCTGACGCTCTAACGATTCTATCAGCTCACCAATAACTACAGTGTTATATAAACTAAGCACAAAGGCATCAGATTTTTATGGAAGGGTGCAGTCTGTAGTATCATTTGTGTCATTTCAGAAAAAAAGATTTACTTAATTGCTTTGTTTACGTTTGAAAGGAAACTCATTCAAGCATAGATACTAAAACACAACGATCACAAATATTGCCCCAAACAATATTAGTTCATTACGTATGTGGTGGGAGGTGAGAGAAAGAGAGAGAGAGAGAGAGAGAGAGAGAGAGAGAGAGAAAGAGAGAGAGAGAGAGAGAGAGAGAGAGAGAGAAAGAGATAGAGAGAGAGAGAGAGAGAGAGAGACTAAACGCACAACGTTCTGTGTATGCAGCATAATGATGACAGGTGGTATGTGTGTGTATTTGTGTGTGGCTAATGTACTATGTAACGTAAATGAGGTGTGCTTAATATAATGTACTTAAAAACTAATAAACTTAGACATATAATTGAAGTCGGGATCTTTTTTAAAACGGGGGCCACATTTTTCATTAACGAAACACTTTGAAACTTGGAACACTGGTAGAATGTGTCATATAAAACATCTTTTTCTCTTAGTCTTCTTAAAAAAAAAAGAAATCCATAAATTATTCCATGTTAAAGTTGTCGTATTTCTGTAATTTCAACCAATCACTGACGTCCATTCAGCCGATATACATTAAGTGCCGACTACATAAACAAACGATTCTGAAACAATTAACCCTAACCCTAACCCTAACTCTAACCCTAACCCTAGGGTTAGAGCTAGGGTTAGGGTTAGGCTTAGGCTTAGGGTTAGGGTTAAAGCAAATTTAAAATGAAAAAAGCAAATAAAACGAAGAATCGTTTGTTTATGTAGTCGGCACTTAATGTATATCGGCTGAATGGACGTCAGTGATTGGTTGAAATTATCGAAATAAGACAATTTTTTACATGAAATAAATTCGAATACAAAAATATTTTTCTGTTCTATAACACAAAATAGATAAGTATACGAAGTTTGAAAGTCTTTCGGTACCAAAAACACTACGTAAAACATTAATGAAAAATGTGGCCGCCGTTTTAAAAAAGATCCTGAAGTCGTTCCAGTCACGACAGCCCCCGAATTTCATTCAAAAGTTAGTGCATCAAAAACTATATTACGTCATGCGTTTTTCCTTTCCTTCATACCCACGCGCACGCGTTTTATGATGGAAGATTGTGATCTGAAGTAGATTTAGCTGCTGTTTTAACCGTGTCGGAATGATAGTGCAGAGACTCTAACTCTGGCTCGTGTGTATGTATGCGCGCATATGTATATGTGAATGTGAATGTGTGTGTGTGTGTGTGTGTGTGTGTGTGTGTGTGCACGCGCGCGTACGAATGTCTGAATTTGCATGTAATTACAATTGTGTGTTCATGTACATGTGTCTGCTTGTATGCATAAATTTGTGACAATGTGCACGATTGTGCATGTATGCGTGTATGTACGCGTGTATGTACGCGTGTATGTACGTGTGTACATAGGTGATGTGGTGTGTATGTTAAGATTGTGTTTGAGTATATCTCTGAATGTGTGTATATTGTATGTCTTTGTCAGAAATAAATTAAGAGATAAGCCCATTAGTAATTAATAAATAAATTATAAGTTGATGTTTCTTAATAATTTTGGTAGATAAAATGGCAAATGTGCTACACCGAAAAATGGCGAGTAACATGCATACAATGTCATTCAACCTGGCAAGACTCATTCCCGCAGATGGCAGTCTCAATCCCGAACTGCCTGATTTGGTCAGGGGCCCCAAGATACTAGACATTTCCACTACCATAGGTTCCCAATGAAAACTTATTCGAGTGCAGCTCTTATTTTGTTTGCAGGCGACGAAACCAGGGTTCTGACATTGATTTCATTAGGTTGCGTCTGGGGAAAATATCGCTACAAAGTCGCACTACAGATTAGAGTGTTGCCGCTTCGGAACGATAAGATCGTGCTGTCATTCATTCTTTATTCGTAAGTTTTTCGAAACTTGTAACTATTTAACACTTTTCTAAATACTACAAACTTAATTACAATAATACGATGTAATACTCGGTCCCATTGCAGGACTTAACTCAACGGCAACACTAAATACATATGGATATATAATTCTAAATATATATCCATATCTATCTATCTATCTATCTATCTATCTATCTATCTATCTATCTATATATCTATATATCTATCTATCTATCTATCTATCTATCTATCTATCTTCTTGTCCCATTCTGTATTAAATATATATATATATATATATATATATATATATATATATATATATATAAGGAAACGTTTAATAGTGCAAACACCTGTCTTCTAACATTATGTAAGGTATAAATATCTAAATAGGCAGTACACAACAGATATATGCCACAGGTGCTTAATAAGCTGTGTTAATGTAAACTACAGAATGGTGTACAGAAACATATAGAAAAAATGAGGGATCTTTTTTAAAACGGGGGCCACATTTTTCATTAACGAAACACTTTGAAACTTGGAACACTGGTAGAATGTGTCATATAAAACATCTTTTTCTCTTAGTCTTCTTAAAAAAAAAAGAAATCCATAAATTATTCCATGTTAAAGTTGTCGTATTTCTGTAATTTCAACCAATCACTGACGTCCATTCAGCCGATATACATTAAGTGCCGACTACATAAACAAACGATTCTGAAACAATTAACCCTAACCCTAACCCTAACTCTAACCCTAACCCTAACCCTAGGGTTAGGGTTAGGGTTAGGGTTAGGGTTAGGGTTAAAGCAAATTTAAAATGAAAAAAGCAAATAAAACGAAGGTATGGAGATTAAATACGCTTTACATCGCTTAGTGAGCCAAAGGAGTAAATGTAAACAATTGAATACTTGTCAGTGATTGGTTGAAATTATCGAAATAAGACAATTTTTTACATGAAATAAATTCGAATACAAAAATATTTTTCTGTTCTATAACACAAAATAGATAAGTATACGAAGTTTGAAAGTCTTTCGCTACCAAAAACACTACGTAAAACATTAATGAAAAATGTGGCCCCCGTTTTAAAAAAGATCCAAAATGAGAGATAAACTTCCACCCGGATAAAAAAACAGTCTGTCACGGGTAACATTACCAGGTGATTTTATGGTACTTAGGTAGACAGTGGCAATGTGGAATACAGTAATATGTAAGAAACACAAGCGAGATGATGAGAGATAAATATCCACCAGGATAAGATACCAGTTTATCACAGGTAACTTTACCAGATGAGCTGGTGGTACCTAGGTGGACTGTGGCAATGTAGAATATAATGCTGTGTACAGAAACGTGGGAGAGAAGATGAGAGATAAATTTCCACCATGATAAGAAACCAGTCTGTCGCAGATAACATTACCATGTGAAGTGGTGATACCTAAGTGAACTGTGATGCATAATAAAGCGCGTTATGCGAAAGTTCAGGTGTGGATTTGAAATCAGGACTTACGTCCAATGTCTGATATTAACAAAGAACGCATCACATTGCGTGTGCGTCTTCGTTAAGAAGAACTACAAACCTTAGTTAGGGTTCTAGACTGTTGAAGGGAATAATAGAGCTGGGCTTGCTTTCTAAAACTTTAAATATCATCTTCAGCCGAACAATGACTGGCTTTGTGGTTAATTATTTGTTATATCACACGTTGTCGTAGACAGAACAGATCAACACGCACGCACGCACGCACGCACGCACCCCGCACGCGCGCACGCACACACACACACACACACACAGAGGTAATTTAATCTATGAAAATTTTCTGACCTAATTCTCAGGAACCCTAAAGGTGGTAGGTTCCCTTAAACAAGTGATTTTATGCGGAAATTGGTAACCTGATCGACTAGTAGTGCGATATTGCTATTGTAACTCACGCCAGCACAGGATGAAGGTTACAGTACATGATGCGGTGAGATACGAGAAGAGGGTAGGAAAACAGGAGGAGGAGGAGGAGGTGAGAATAGTGGTGGTATGATGATTGATGATGGTGGTGGTGACGGTGGTAGTGGTGGTTAGTGTGTTATGGCGGCTTTGAGTAAGGTGATCATGATGATGATGACGACAATAACAACGAAAATAATAATGATGATGATGATGATGATACGTTCAGAAAAAGTTCACAGGAAGTACATGAATAGAAAAAGAAAATTAGGCGTGTAAATAACAATAGAAGATATTCATTTAGAATGTTGGCCAGTGAGAATCTGAACAGAACAACCACTATCATTGCTGCTTTCAAACACTACTACCTCTACCATTACCACTAACACTAGTGCCAATACAATATAAACCACACGAACTATTCTACAGTGGCCATCATTATAGATGTGCTTCCTTCTGTAGCACTCTATCAGGGTTGACAAACGTACACACACACACACACACACACACACACACACACACACACACATATATATATATATATATATAGATAGATAGATAGATAGAGATAGACAGACAGATAGATAGATAGATAGATAGATAGATAGATAGATAGATAGATAGATAGATAGATACATACATACATACATACAAACATGCATGCATAAATACATACACACACATACATACATACATACACACACATGTACACATGCACATACATACATGCACAAATTTATATATATAAATTATGTGCATATATATATATATATATATATATATATATATATATATATATATATATTTAAAGAACATGATGGGTTTAGTTCACTAATGACCTAAACCAATAGGAACGCTGCGTGAGTGCTGTAATTGGTCATCCATTAGATTCCAAGCTCAGAGCTGAGGCTGGAGTTAGGGATCCGTAGTAGGCTTCCGAGTTAGCAGGTATATATATCAAAGGAAAAGGAAAGTAAATCCAAGGCAGGACGAGTATCCCTGGTCGTTTAGAATATTTAGAGTAAAGTGAATCAAAAGAGAAGTCTCCATTTTTGATTCCCCTTACTCTAATTAAATATTCTAAATGACCTGAGATACTCGTCCTACCTTGGTTTTCTTTTCATTCTCCTTTTATATACATACATGCATCTATCGTCTTGGCCTAACAGCCCTTATTGTTTGTTTTTACTACCTCACTGTCCTGTTCTTGTTAACACTTGCACCCTCCGCAAAAAATTCCAAATTTTATTTAATTTGCTTTGCGGGAAGAACTGTTCCAAAGAAGTTGCGTATTGTTCTTGCCTTCGAAACGCAGAGTAGATGGAACAGGGACAACTGATGAAGGGAAATATTCTTTATGTTGCATGTCTCGTCTCTCTGTTTTTTTCGTTGTTCAAAAAAAAGTTCGTTTTCTGTTTTCGTTTCTCATTGTGTTTAACGTTTTTTTTTTGTAATATCCTGTACCCATATATGCATGTATGTATACATATAGATGTAGGTATGTACATATATGCATGGATATATTCATATATCTATATATTATATATATATATATATATATATATATATATATATATATATATACTGTGTGCGTGCGTGTGTGTATGTGTTTGTATATCTATACATATTGTATAGCTGAGTTTGTGTGTGTGTGTGTTGCATCTATAGAAATCCACACCTTACAAGATAGCAATCTGGGAGTCGCACCAATGGATTCCTCATGGTCGAAAATGCACGGAATCGGCTATTTATTATATTTTTTATTGCTTCCTAAGACGTGAATTTTTGTATTAAAAATAATTTTAAACCATAACTTATAACAATTTTAAAGTCGGAGCATGAGTTAACTCCCATTCTAGCGACGGTGTAAAGAGAGGGAGAGATATAACAGATTTTTAAAATTTCGTATTTTTAGTGAGAAACGACCGTTTCTCCACAACTAATTTCCAGATTTGCTGAATCCGTTGCTCTACTCATAGCAATATATAGCTGGTCGTGCGTGAACATGGGAGAGAGCAGAAATTACCAGAGCAAAAATCCTAAGTGTTCACTGTAGATACGATCCTTCGCAAACGATCACCTATTATTTTGTAAACAATGTTACGAAACTGTTCATGTTTTCGAATTATATATATATATATATATATATATATATATATATGCTTTCGGTGCAAATGGTTTTGTTATACGACACCGTATTTTACAATCATGTACATAATAATAATAATGGTAGATTTTATATAAGCTTAAAGTTTATGGCGTTCACCGTGCAATGACTAAGGAAAATAGTCTAATAACGAGGCATATAAGCACTCGACAGAAAAAAACAAGGTTTTCCTATCCGTGTGTGAAGAACACACAGTCATGTTAACAAAGGGATGTGGATTCGCGTCCCACGCGTATGGGAAAGCCTTCTTTTTTCTATCGAGGGCTTATATGCTCCCTTATTACACTATTTTCGTTAGTCATTGCACGGTGAACGACATAAGCTTTAAGCTTATATAAAAATACCATTATTATTATTTACAGAATTGTAAAATACGGCACCGTATAATAAAGTCATTCGCACATAGCCTCAGGCTGACCAAAATCTTGTGAGTGGATTTCGTACTCGGAAACTGAAAGAAGACTGTCGTATATATGTGTATATTTGTGTATGTGTGTGCCTGTGTCTTGTGTTTGTACCCCCACCATTCCTTGACAACTGATGTTGCTGTGTTTACATTCCTGTAACTTAGTGGTTTGCTAAAAGACACTGACTGAATGAATAAATCCTGTGGTTGATTTCTTCGACCAACGGCGGTGCTCCACCATGGCTGCAGTCACATGACTGAAACAAGTAAAGCAATAAAAATCTATGCCATTTTAATCCCGAGCAAGGCCGGGTATCTCTGCTAGTGTATATATATATATATATATATATATATATATATATATATATATATATATATATATATATATATATATATATACTTCAAAAAACAATAACAAAAAAACAACAAAGTGAGGACGTGTATATATATACACACGCACACACACATATATATACACACGCACACATACACACACGCACGCACACTTACCTCCCACACACGCACACACACTGTTCGAGCTTTCATGTTAGCAAATATCATCAATTACTCAAATGGAATGTAGATCACAAACGACCTTCCGGCATTATTGTTAATGAGTGAAGAAAGAAAGAGAGAGAGAGTTGCGATGAATAACCATCCTTATCAAATGAATATGGTGTTTAATACAGACGTTCATACGTACACACACACATATACACACTCGCATACATACACTTACATAGCGCTTATCGTACAAACAAAACCATAAAAATATCGATTAGTATTATTAAAATCCTTTAATCATATACATTTCGTATGTCAGTTATTTTTTCTTTATACAAGTTGCCACGTACCTGATAATAAGACAGTACATATATACATATTAATGGTTTTGTAATTACAATTTCATAATTTGCCGTGTCATATCTGTGTTTTTCACTAGAAATTCGGCTTCTCAGCACTGATCCTGAAGTAATTAGTTATATAACCAAGTGTCTTAATAATTACACACACAAACACATATACACACACAGACTCACACACACACACACACACACACACACACACACACACACACACACACACACACACACACACACGCACACTATATATATAATATCGGCATTTGATCTCTGTAACATAATGCAATTGTTTTCTACATGATCTGTTATGGTAGAGCATCAAAGTGCGCATGGAACATGCTATGCAGAGGTTGCAAATAATCACAACAGTAAGGAATAAATGATATCAACTTACGTCTATCATAATTTCTCCGAATATATAATATAATATAATATAATATAATATAATATAATATAAATATAATATAAAGTGTAGTAGTTGATGATTTCTCATTTATGCCTGCGTAGTTTGCATTTACTCTCGAGATTTTTCTTTTTAACTGTTTTGTTACCTTCTGTTAAAATACATTGCTTTATTTCAATCAATTTTGAAAATAATTAAGTAGTTAATAAAATAAATGTCTCATTATTAAGTTAATGTTTGGAAAATAAATTAACATGAAATTTGATGGAAGGTTTCAATTCAGACACATTTAACCTTTTTGTTGTCATATTTCTTTTGAAATATACCGTTTTTATTTCAGTACAATTTGAAGATAATGGAAAAGGTAATACAATAACTTTTTCATTATAAAGTTAGTAAGAGTATTTGAAACATAAATTGACATGAACTATTGAGGGAAGGTTTTCAGTTTAGATCACTTCAAAATTTGTATGATAGAAACATGGGCGGTCACAGGTAACGTGGTATTCAAAATGTCCACTGATTTGTATACTTAAAGACATATATACATGATATACATATGCATGATGCACACGCGCGCGCGCACATAGCACATACAGATAGACAGACTGATAGATAGATAGATAGATAGATAGATAGATAGATAGATAGATAGATAGATAGATAGATAGAATTATACAGATAGAAATATGATTAAGGGCCGCTGATATGATCATTAATTGATTTTATCTTTAATCATATATATATATTTATTCATTCATTCCTATCATGGTATTTACTGCGGTATTAACTTGATCAAATACGCACGTGATTGAGATGAATAATCGGGTTTGCCTCGTATATACGTGTGAATACTTGTATGCATGCATGCATGTATGTATGTATGTATGTATGTATGTATGTATGTATGTATGTATGTATTAGTATATATACGCATGTATTTGTATGGGTATTGCATATATTTACATTTATGTACTTTTTGTATATTCTACTGATGATGGTAAAATAATTGAAATACTAAACCAGAAATTGGACGATCTAGAATTAATCTGAAAAAAATAATTTCGCTAAATCTCTTTTATTCATTTCCTCGCTTTCAGCCTTGTGCTAATGGAGTGTAATTCTAAGTGGTTTTTAGAGTCGTTTGACGTCTATCTCTAGCATGTCGGTACTGTTTCTCAGTACCCTTAATTATAATTACATCGATATAAATCTTTACCTATGTTTTTATTACGTATTAACTACTGATAAGATAATAAATTAATTTTATCCTTAATTATGTATGCATATATATATATATATATATATATATATATATATATATATATATTTACATATACATACTCACACACCTGATGTGTGTGTATGTGTGTGCGTGTCTGTGTGAGTGAGTGTGTATGTGAGGTGGATAAGGCTTATGCCATATTTTCAGTTACGTGAATATGAGCCAGGGCGTGTCTTTCTAAATATCTATAAATACAAAATACACACACACACACATTCATACATATATACATATATACATATATACATATATACATATATATATATATATATATATATATATATATATATATATATATATATATATATATATATATATATATATATATATATATACATATACATATATGTATATATATATATATATATATATATATATATATACATATATGTATATATGTATATATATATATATATGTATATATATGTATATATATATATATATATATATATATATATATATATATATATATATATATATATATATATATATATACATACATCTACATGTTTGTATGCATGTACGTGTATATACATACATACATACATACATACATACATACGTACTTGTTCGTACGAATATGTATCTGAATATGTATGCGTGCGAGTAAGTCTGTGTATCCATAAATGCGCGCGCGCGCTTCGTTTGTGGTTGTGACTTATTCTTAATCTCTCTTCTTCAGACCTCTGTATTTGGGTTATTCATTCCACTGCACACGAATCGTCTCGTTGAATGCATTCTTTCATTTTATAAAGCATCAAATACGACCGACCCGACCAACTACATTCCCACCCACCTACAGGCCTACGCACCAACCTACCTCGCCTATAAAACCCATTTGTCTTCTAAGCCTATCAACATACCTATCTTTCTTACCTGCATACCTTACTTTCTAATTTTCCAACCTATCCCACCTTGAAAAAAATTTATTTTCTGTTTTTTATCTTTCTGTCAATTACTGACTAAACTGACGACAATTAATTCTTCACATAGCCAAAATTCCATCATATGAGGAAGGGTTCCCATTCTAGAGTTCCTTAAGCCCGCCGTTGCACTCATGAGTAACACACACACACATGCACGCACGCACGCACCCCTACGCACACACATACATGCATACGTACATACATACATTACATTACATACATACACACACACACATTACATACATTCATACATTCATATATACATGCATTACATTACATTACAAACATACATACATTACATACGTACATACATACATACATACATTACATACATACATATATACATGCATACATACATAATTTTATTCTTTTACTTGTTTCAGTCATTTGACTGCGGCCATGCTGGAGCACTGCCTTGAAGGTTTTTAGTCGAAGAAATCGACCCCAGGACTTATTGTTTGTAAGCCTAGTACTTTTTTATAGGTCTCTTTTGCTGAACAGCTAAGTTACGGGGACGTAAACACACCAACACTGGTTGTCAAACGGTGACGGGGCAGGGGAACACAGACAAAAATACATACACATACATACAACACACACACACACACACACACACACACACACACACACACACACACACACACACACACACACACACACACACACACACACACAAATATAAGTATATCATACGATGGGCTGCTTTCAATTACCGCCTCCTAAATTCACTCACAAGGCTTTGGTTGGTCCAAGGCTATATACATACATGATTGGGACATTCCGGAACTGTCTGCTCATGAAATTCACGTGCAACTGGTTGAGCACTCTACAAACACGAGTCTTTTAACATAGTTCTCAAGGAGAGTTAGCATGGCACACTGGATGTGACAAGGCTGACTCAT
The DNA here is from genome assembly GCF_046866305.1 of Octopus bimaculoides. NCBI lineage: Eukaryota > Metazoa > Mollusca > Cephalopoda > Octopoda > Octopodidae > Octopus > Octopus bimaculoides. Next base: position 31,223,783 of record NC_142944.1, on the reverse strand, counting down.
TAGATGAAAGATACAACTCATTTTTGCCTGCTAAGTGAACTCAAGCGAAGTAAAAAAATAAAGTGTCTTGCTCAAGAACACAACGCACCGCTAGGAATCGAACTCACGACCTTACTATCGTTAGCCGAATACCTCAGGCGCTATGCCACGTCCACGTACTTTCACAATACATGATGGCCGTCCACTCGTGACCGAGGAAGACCATTGCCGACCTTCAGGAACATTCTGCGTTCTAGGACTAACTTACATTTTGCATTTGCGGCTCCGTTGGTGGCTAATGAGTCCTGCTCTTGATAAGCATACCCGACTGCAAACATCGCAGACCAAGCTTTCCCCATTCACTATATGAGCCGTGCGCTTTCGCGCAGCTCGCTTAAGTTCTTCATGCTGGATACGCGCTCTCTCAAAAGTGTTGATCCCCTCCTTAACCTGCTTCCTCCATCTGTGGCGATGACAGGCATTATTCTCCCAGTCATTATTCACAATACACACACACATACATACATACATACATACATACATACATACATACATACATACATACATTCTCTATGGACCCTAAAAGAAATAAATGAAGTTAAAAAGAAAGGACAGTAGGCAGAAACGGAGAACGAAATACGAGATGAGAGAGAGGGTGACAGAAAGAAAGATGACTTCATAAATTTTCTTCCACTTGTCAAGTTATGTCCTCTCTATCTGCCGCGTTCTCTCCCCTTCTCTCTCTCTCTCTCTCTCTCTCTCTCTCTCTCTCTCTCTCTCTCTCTCTCTCTCTATCTATCTATCTATCTATCTACCTAGCTAGTTATCTGTCTATCTATATTTTGACAATAAGTATCTGTAATTGCTACCTGTATATCTCTTCCACCCAAACCCTCGAGATTCACCTGCCATAGTTTGTTCCTAACATTGAAGTAAATATTGTCCTCACTAGCCTTAATATATGAAGGACTGAATCCATAGTTCTTACTAAAAACAAGAAGGTAATATTAAGACAATATATCGACACTTGCAAATGGAAATGGGATGCCGTCCAAGACACAATACAGAAACCTACACCTGGCAACGACAGGGCTACAGTAATTTAGATCAGGCCACCAGAAATCTTAAGATTAAGAAGAAAGCTCATTAATATGGTTTTCAATATAGGCACAAAGCCTGAAATTTAGGTGAGAATGGAGGCCAGTCGGCTGGATCTAAATTCAGAATGTAGTGAACCGAAAGAAATGCTACTCAGCATTTTACCCGACGCGCTAACAATGCTGATAAGCTCGTAACAGCAACCTATACGTTGAATTTGTAAACCATACATTAGTTAAGAAATATGCCTGTCAATCCACGGGTATAACTAGAGTGATATTGATATAACCAGAGATACACAACCACTTTTTCATAAAGGCGTGGACAGATTACCTTACGAAGAAAGTCATAACACTTTCCAGATGACAGTAATACCAATGTCTCTAAGTATTGTTAGAGTATTCGCACATACTATTCGTTAACACTGAACAATTAACATTTTTATATAGTTTTCTAATTATTGAGGTGTGCAGAATAAGGCGCTTCGAAAAAACATGAACCACGCCCAGCAAACAAGGTGTTTGAATCAAATATAAAAATATTTTTTTACAAAAGACACATCAACAACAGCGAAAATAATATATGACACAAGTTGAAAGATCAACATCAACGAATCTTTAAAGTGGGTGACGAGATACGGAAAATAAATAAATAATACTCAGAACAAAAGATTAGAAAGGAAATTAATTTTTAAAATATCATAGGCAGGTAAAGTTCCGTCCCGAGTCATAAGGGCCGGTTTCCCGGTTTTCATGGCGTATAGATTTCCCACGTGGACGAGACGCCGATCTTTTGCACGATTACTCATTTTGGCAAGCTGAGCGAACTGAAGCAACGTGAAATGTTCTGCTCAAGAACACAACGTGTCTCCTGATCCAGGAATCGAAACCACAATATTACGATCATGAATCCAACAGCACTGACCACTAAGCCACGCGCCTCCACTTAAAGATGTCATAGCTCCACAAATTCAACTTACCAACAGCTAGCAAAAAAATTCAGCAACACATTAACAGCTGCAAATGACCGGAAAACTGCTAGAACTGATAAAGTCCCTGATTTCCGCCTCAAAGGTCTAATTAGTACTCATAATAAATATGTGGCAACAGCATTCAATGAATTAATAAGCTGAAAAATTATAATACGACACCAGAATGTTTACTAGAGCATACATACATACATAATACATACATACATATACATGCATACATACATACAGCATACATACATATACATGCATACATACATACATACATACACACACATACATACATGCATGCATGCATACATGCATACATGCATGCATGCATACATACATACATACATACAAACATACATGCATGCATACATACATACATACATACATACATGCATATGCATGCATACATACATACAGCATACATACATATACATGCATACATACATACATATATACATGCATACATACATACATACATACATACATACATACATACAAACATACATGCATGCATGCATGCATGCATACATACATACATACATACATACATACATACATACATACATATATACATACATACATATATACATATATGTATACATAATACATCATACATACATGCATACATACATACATACATACATACATACATACATACACACATACATACATACATACATACATACATACATACATACATACATACATACGTACATACATACATACATACATACATACTGAACTATTGAGAAATTTATAGATACTCTAGCTAAACTAGATTTGTACCATTAATTATTTAGGCAGTCGGGTGTGTAACCAATCGCTTTACCACCAATGTTTAGAAATTAGGATTCTCAAACCAGGATGGAGGACGCTAATTACTAAACTACAGATATAAATCATTGATAGAACTGTCAAACTATGTAAAACCTCCTAAACGTTTAGCATATAAGAATACATGCAACTATGTATATAAGCATACAAGTGTACATAAAGCAAAACATACAGATCTGAACGTGTACTTGCACCCATACGCACATATATGAATAACTACCCTGTTGATGCTATTGAAATTGCAATGAAGGAGACTTGGATCTAGGTTAGAAACAGGCTTAATAATAATATGCATACATACATATATACATTACAGATACACATGCATGCATACATTACATACACACATGCATATACATATACATATATATATATTACATACACACATGCATGAGCTGACCATCTAAGCTGATGAGGATGGCTTAAATACCTTGTATGTTGCATTTTGTTAGCACCTCACTGTTACGAATATGGTCACTCGGTTTTATGATAGGGATAGTGGTTAAGCATCACATATGAAAAGCGTCAAGCTGGTTGACATGCTTCCAGTCAATATGTCAATATGTGAGTGTATTTATGTATGTAAGCATATTAGCATGTATGTATAACTATCAGTGCGTGAATGAGGATGCATGCATGTATGTATGTATGTATGTATGTATGTATGTATGTATGTATGTATGTATGTATGCATGTATGTATGTATGTATGTATGTATGTATGTATGCATGCATGTATGTATGTATGTATGTATGCATGTATGTATGTATGTATGTATGTATGTATGTATGTATGCATGCATGCATGCATGCATGTATGTATGTATGTATGTATGTATGTATGCATGTATGTATGTACGTAAGTGATTTGTCGATCATACGCACTCTATCCCTTATTTTTATAGATACATAATTATGAAATGACTAAGCTATAGCATTGTTGCTAACATAAATGCCGACACACACACACGTGCACTCGTGTGTGTCTTTTTACTTAATGTAATTTTCTTCACTGCTACCTATATCCCCCTTCTGATATACGAACAAATATTTAGATAGACACATTACATTCGTTATTTATTAGTTGAAGCAGTGTGTACTAGGTTACACAACCTTATTTTCCCCCATTCACTCATTATCGGTTCTCTTAGTACCACCATCGCCAACACTATTGTCGCTAAATATCAAGTGAACAGGCTTACCAACACCATCGTGATAGTAGAAGTTTCTACACGCGTTCCTAATGGAGTGTGTATACGGAGTGAAAATAACAGTCAACACGAAGATTTCCCATCACGTGAAGTCGTGACCGACAAAAATCCCGTTAATATATATATATATATATAGCAATTTCCTGTATATAGCCGCATTCAATACACTCCTTCAGTCTCCAAATTCAAGTAACCGTCGGCAGTATAATATAATTATATATATATATATATATATATATATATATATATATATATATATATATATATATATATACACACACACATATATATATACATATATATATTTATAAATACATACATATATCTATGTATGTTTGCATGTATGTACGTATATATATATATATATATATATATATATATATATATATATATATATATATATATATATATGTATGTATGTATGTATATATATATAATATCCGAGTGGTAGTTGTTTGGCAAGTGACTTGATGTGAAACGAATGAAGTTGTACAATGGAAGCGTCATAATGGCAATATAAAAACAAAGATAATGTCGTTAGAATCACCTTTGTTTTACTTCTTAATGCGTATTGCTTAATGGAAATCCATCACTGTTGGTCACCCGGTGGCATTGATGTAAAACAGTGGCTGCCAAACTTTTCCAGGTTGCCGACGACCCCTTCGCACCCAAACCACATTCGTAGCGCCCCCAGTTCAACTCACCATCCCAACATAGACCACTTTCTGCTGCAAATTTAAAACAACACTATTTCACAAATAAAACTTAACCTAATTAACCCATTATTTGAAGTTCTTTTTTCATCCATTACTCCTTTTGGGCACCTCATTATCGCCTCAGCTTTCTTAAATGTCCCTCTGGATCTTTCCAACGCCGCCAAGGGGCAGTACCGCCCACTTATGGAACCACAGATGTAAACTTCCATCTTGGCGCTGTTTAATACACGATTCTGTTGAGAAATGATGCGAAAGTGAATATAACGTTGTATGTATGTTTTTGCGAGGCTAACATGCCTCTTTTACTATAAATGTGTATGAATGTATGTATGTATGTATGTATGTATGTATGTATACACAAATATATACATACGCATCTATCTTGACGTACCCGGTAATTCCCGGGAAAGCGGGGCTTATCCTTTGGTTCCGTTCTCATAATTGTTTCGCTAATCCAATAACAACAATACAAATTATGTAGCCCTTAAAACGGTTTTTGCGCATTTACCGAGAATACCGAACTGTCTTACACAAGATCTTGTTTTTAGGAATTCTCTATCGATATGTTATGAATACCCAAATTGTGAAGTCAGTTATGCAGTAACATGAAATTAGTTACCCGATAGTAAGAATTCAAATCAAGTAGCCCCGAAAAGGGCTTTAATGCGTTCCCAGAGTATACAGAACATAGGAGGAAATGCTAATAAGGTATGTATACTTAAAACTGAAGCATGTTACGTAATAACAGGCTAATCAGATATGAGATAATAACAATTCAAAGTAAATAACTCTGAAAAGGACTTTTGTGCATTCCCAGAGAATATTATTTGAAAACCTGTTTTATGTCATAAGATGCTCGGGCTGCCACCAAAACTACATAGGGTCCACGGGATTATCGCTCAGACGCAGATGCACTCTGCATCGATAGCAGATTGTATTCCCAGAATACAGAATGATGCCCTTTAGTGAACATATTGAGAAATGCGCAAAACAAATGCTACCACAATTTATAATCTTTCCATTCTATCAATGTGCCATTGGAACACCAACACAAATTAGATTAAATACGGAAACCTTCTTCATTGAAAAATATAAGCCAAAACTTAACCATTGCTAACACTTTTAAATAAGGAAACTCACCTCACTGAAAAAATATAGAGCAAAACCTAACCGCTTGTAACATTCTATTCCTTCTAAACCAAATCATGTTAAATTAATCAAAATCGATCATCTCCAACATTTTTGAGAACGATTCATATTGAGCTGGCGTGTATGAAGTAAAAGCCTAAAGGCAGGAACATGAGAGATGGACACAAGACGTGTTGACGGTCGGCAGTCAGGCCAACAAAGAAAGATCATGACTGGCTGGACAATGGTCACGTGAAAGGATATATATATATATATATATATATATATATTTGTTTTGCAAGATTTTTGATGTGAAATCGTGTGTTGAAACAGATGTTGTTGTACTTGGGGATGGTCATATTGCCAGTTTAGCCAATAAAAACACACTCACTGTATATTTGGTGTTAATTTGCTTCAGCTTTATATTACATTAATCTTAATCTTATTTCGGCCAGAGTTCTTTCGCCACACTTCTGTGACCTCATCAGTGGTCCTTTGTTTCCTTCTTTCTTATGTGTGTCTCACCTTGCTAACTATCAGCCATTTTGTATTTTGTATTCCTATTGTATGTGTCTACGCATGCGTGTCCTTCAATGTGTCTGTATCTTTTGTAAGTGCATGTGTGTATGGGGAGTGTCTGTATCACCTATATTCTCTGTTAATACGTGTTCGTTTGTATTTGTTTTTATTTATTTATTTGTTCATGTGTGTGTTTTTGTTTTGTTTTTTGTTTTGTGTTTAATTAAATTTTGTTAACGTATGTAGTATTTAATTCCATTTGTTTATCTATGTATTGTATTATACTTTGTTCATATTATTATTGGTTTATGGGTAACATGTTGTCACATGCTGTGGTTTGTGGTTTGTTAGTGGTGTGCGTTAGTGTTCCATTCTAGTTTCCTATTCAGGCTAGGTTTCTCTTCTATTATGTGTGTAGCTTCAGTAATTTGTCTAAGTGCTGCATCATTGCTATGTGTAGATAAGATTTTAATTTCTATGTTGTTGATTGAGCCTCTATGTTCTTGCTCAGCGTGCTGGTACAGAACTGATGAGTTCTTCCCTTCCTTAAGTTCCCTCCAATGTTCGTTTGCCCGCTCCCCTATGCTCCTTGCTGTTTCGCCTACATATGTTATTGTCTTATTTCTGCATCGTCCCTCTGTACATCTTATACTATAGACCACATTTCTGGTTTTGCAGTTCGTTTGTGGGCTAAATCTACATACGATACAGTTCCTATTAGTGCAAGGGGTTCTACTGAAAGGGTATGTTCTACTGATAAGGGATTTAATAGGGTTACCTGGCCTTTCAACAACCTTAATTCTTAGCTTAAGTTTGTCTAGGGCCCTTCTAAAGCGGTACGCCAGTTCGCCTCTAGGGGTGGTGTCGACGAACATGACGCTCTGGTACTTGTGGCTATCGTACCATGAGCTTGCCTTCCCTGTTTTCTTCTTAGTCCTTTCTATGGTGTTCCATGATTTGCTCCTATAGAGTGGGCAAATCCCATTCCTATCGTTGCGTTTGATTGTTTCAAACTTCTTCATAGCTCCTTTGTATACCCTGATCCTTTCTTTATGGCTGTAACCTGAGAACTGCATGCGGTGGACGAAATGTTGCATATGTCTCTTTAATTCTGTAGGGTCGCACATGCAGGAGACATTTCGCATTACTTTGACGAGGTCTGCCATCAATATGTTGAATTTGGCATTGTCCGCAATAGCCGAGTTCCGGTGGATCAGGTATTTGGAGGCCATAGGTTTTGTATAGTGTGAATGGAGGATTCTGGTTTTATTGTTCTTAGTTTCTAGCCAAATATACAGTGCGTGTGTTTTTATTGGCTAAACTGGCAATATGACCATCCCCAAGTACAACAACACATATATATATATATATATATATATATATATATATATATATATATATATATATATATATATATATATATATATATATATATATATATATATATATACATACATACATAGACACATACAGATAGAGAATATATTGGCGGTTGTGTATGTATGCATATATGTACGTACGTACGTATGTATGTATGTTTGTATGTAAGTATGTAAGTATGTATGTATGTATGTATGTATGTATGTATGTATGTTGGTATGTATGTCAATGATGCTTGTGCAGAGTTTTACGTCCAATGAGGCTTTCATGACACCTCATAGACTCTCTCCATTGTATTGACATTATCCAGAGGACAAGCCAGAGCGAGATTTCTGGTGTCATTATGAGTCGCAGTCGTGCATTTCTATTTTTCAGTCGTGTATGCTTGTCAAGAGCAGGACTCTTTAGCCATCAATGGAGCCGCAAATACAAAATATAAGTTAGTCCTAGAGAGCACAGTGTTCCTAAAGGTCAGCAATGGTCTTCCTCGGTCACAAGTGGACGGCTATCATGTATGTATGTATGTATGCATGTATGTATGTATGTATGCATGCATGCATGCATGTATGTATGTATGTATGTATGTATGTATGTATGTATGTTATCAATCAGTTTCATTTCTGTATTTCTTGTTCATAGAGAAAGAGCCGGACTCTAACATAGATTCAAGGCTCCTTCATTGGAACTTTTATCAACATCATCTAGGTATTTGTGCATGTGTGTGTGTGCAGTATTTGTATGTTTGTTTTATGGATGCGTTTTTATGTATATATTTTCATGTCTAGATGCATGCATATGTATTTATGTGCTAAATTTTTGGAAAGTTTTACATATCTTTACAGTTCCATTGATGGCTTGAATCTAATCAACCTTTTTCTTTCAGGTTTTGAGAACCCTAGTATGTACGTACGTACGTATTTTTGTATGTATATAATTAGATAACTCGGTAGCTAGCCAGAGAGAGGGCTAGCTACAATGACATAATATGAAGCTGTGAGTGTGTTATTTCTGTTATCTATATGCTTCTAGAGTCTTGTTCGCTTGCTTGTTGGCTTTGCAAATCAGGTATAAGCAAAAGCCGTGTGTTATTCTAAGATGCTAACGGCCATCACCCGACCTGTTTGAAGTACTATAACTTGTTTCAGGAATGTGATCATTCGCCGAATCTACAACATGCTTCGTAGCTGAGATTCAACTAACGGCTTTAACAATTAACAAAACAAACAAACAAGTCATACGTAGCAAATTAATATGATAATGAATGCACGTTAAGCTGGATATAGTTTGAAATAAATAGCAGTGGCGAGGAATGTAGAGGGGCATCATTGCATCTGCTATTATGAAAAACTTACAGCAGTTATGAAGTGTGTTACGTTATAGGGCTACCTATGTGTGTGTGTATGTGTGCGTGTACATAGATATGTACATACATACATACATGCATGCAAATCTGGGCACCAAACCTTTAATCCGTTATTAGTTAATTAACGAAGTTAGCATTTTCGTTAACGATTTAAAATTAAAGTTAACTTTGGAAATCATTATCGGACTAATTAACTCAAGTCAACTTGGGTTAATTTCCATTAACTTCAATTCAGTTTTAGTTAATGGATTTTATAGTTTTGCCACTTTTTAAAGGTGCTTTTAGGTGGTTTTAGAGCAAAAACTGATTTTTTTTTCTATGCTAAAAATTAACGTTAACGGTTTATCGATAATTTCCGTTACATTTTTAAAGAATCAACTGATTCACGGTTATTGAAGTTAACTTTTTGGTTAACGGATAAACGGTTAACTTTGTTAACTTTTCGACTGACACGTGTGTGTCTCTGTGTGTATGTAGCAAAATGTGGCACAGACGACGACGATGGAACATACGGAAAAAAACACAAAAAGAACATAGGCACGCTTACCCTTTATCAGTTATCGACCAAATATATGAATACGATAATATGTATATATATATATATATATATATATATATATATATATATATATATATATATATATATGGAGAATTCACAAAAAAACAACAAAAGACGAAGACAGGTGATGTAGACAAGAAACAGATGTATTAGTTTAATGCTCGGGAAGTGAAAAAGTCTTTAACGTTTCGAACCTACGCTCACAGAAAGGAACACAGAAAGAAACAAGGAGAGAAAATAAGGAATATGTAGTGGCTAGCGATCTATCATGGCGAATGCTGGACAGAGGGGTCACATAGGAGAGCTAGGAAGAAGGGGAGATAATAAAGTATTGGTGATCCCAAAACGAAGGTGCGCGTACGTTTGTATAAGAGAGCATGTATGTGCGAGTGGAAGAGGGCTGGTGACCTTGACGCGTGCATGTGCGTATATGTAGGTGTGTGGATGTGGGGCTGGGAAGTGGTCAGTGCTAGTCTGTGCGTGATGGTGTGATGTGATGTGATGTGATTTTGTGTGGTATGGTGGTGTATGGTGTAGTGGTGTGTGGTGTGGTGTAATGGTGCTGGGATGTGGGGGAGGCGAGAGTGGGAAAAGCATGGGTGGGTGTGGGTTAGGCTGAGGGTGGGGGTAGAGGTGAGGCGTGTGGGTAGGCTGAGTGTGGGGAGGTAGAGGCGGGGTATGTAGGAGTGGGTGTAAGGGATGGGGTGAGAGTAGGATGGGATGTATAGGGAAGGTTGTGTTGGATTGTGTGGGGTGGGGTTATGAGGGAGGGGTGACGATGAAGGGAGAGGAGGAACGGAGAAGGTGGGTAGGAATGAAGAGAAGAGAGAAGGAGAGTAGGAGTGAAGAGAAGAAGAGGAGAGTGAGGTCGCACCGATACAGAGTTGAACAAACGAAGCGCATGGTTGGTGTCATGGATGTGAGAGGGGAGGGATATGTATATATATATATATATATATATATATATATATATAAACAACACAGAGTTTACATATTATTTTATTATAAATGCAGAAAAACTACATTCATTTTTTCTATTTCGTTATTATTTGTCTTTCATTTTACTTTTATTTAACTTCGTAGATATAACAAGACAGTCCTCACTCTACGCTAACGCATAATTTAGATAATATTTACTTTGTTAAGTATTTTCCTTTCGAAATATTTGAATTTCAAATGTCAGGGAGTCGATTTTTCTACAAACGAAAATACTAAATTATATCGACTTCAGAATAGAAAAGTTTCGATAGAATCTATAAAAATACTTTAATATAAACGAAACAACTGTAAGAATATATATAAAACAAGGGAAGAAATAAAAATCAAGACTAGTGCAATTCCTTGACCTTCAATAACTTTAAAACACACATCATACACGAATAGTAACATTGTGGAAACAATGGAAAAAAACTTTAATATTTTGCATAGAAGATAAACTCCAACAATACGACAGTACCAATACAGACACAGATGCACGCACGCACACACACACACACACACACACACACACACACACACACACAGTATTTGTTATCTACATTTATTATTTATTATTATCCGCATTTCAACAAATTTTGAGGAAGAAAAAGAATATGTGTTGTGTGTTTGTATATGTATGTGCATGTATATATTTGTGTGCGTCTGTATGTATATGTACTTGCATGTTTATATGCAGGGTGTTTTGGTTAAATTTGTCGAATTTTATGTCTCCTTTTTTCAGGAACAACTTGATCTATTGATAAACAGTCAACGGCTTTGGAGAGCATGAAGTCTAAAACTGTAACTGAGAAAAAGTTAGCTGACATGGAGGAGTGGAAGCCGTTTGAATAATGGAAAAAAAATTGACCTGTATTATGATGATTCACACAGGTATCAAAATGCCGACATCATGACAGTTGCACAATGCTCTGGGAATACTATAAAAACTGTATGACGTGATATGGACATCTGCAACGGAGACTACGAAGCTAAGGCAAACAGGAAGCGATACAGCAAGCGTTCGGACTGCGTCCGCATGCCAAATTTCAACCCCACATCTTTAAACAGGCTCAGTTCAAACGGCTATGCGAAGCTGCTGAACACTGTGGCTGGAGAGGGTTGCTGCTGGAAGGCCATATGTGTGGCAGCAGAATTCGGCTCCTTGTCATACCGCTGGAAAGAGTCAGAAGTAGTTGTCGGAGAATTTCCGCGACTTCATCAGCCTCGATTCCTAAAGCTGAAACTGAGTGGTTGGACACCACAAGGATGACGAGAAGAGAGACGAGTGGGTCAGGAATGCCTGAGTGAAAATGTCATGAAGCCAGTCACCTCTGAGGAAAAGAGACTGTTATAAAGGCGGTAGAAAAGTAGAGATACTGGAAACTGACTTTATACCAATCGATCAAGGTTTCTTTTCTAAAGCGGTGGCCTAAATAACAAAACAAGTGCTTGTTTTCGTTACTCTACATTGCGAGTGATATATCATTATTATTGTATTAAGATAAGGCGACGAGATGGTAGAATCGTTAGCACACCAGGTAAAATGCTTAGCGGCAATCCGTCCGTCCTTACGTTCTGAGTTCAAATTCCGCCGAGGTCGACTTTGCCTTTCGGCGTCCATAAAGTAAGTACCAGGTGAGTACGGGGTCGATGTAATCGACTTAACTTCTATCCCGAAATTACTGGCCTTGTGCCAAAATTTGAAATCATTATTATATTAACATGATGTACATAAATTCTTTCTTTGCTTCAATAAAGATATATTGAACTTCTTGCTTTCAACATAAATTCATATTAGGTATATGTATGTTTAAACACGACATAAACGATACATACTGAGTGTGTGTAAATGTGTTTGTAAGTATGTATATATATGTATGTATGCATGTATGTATATGTATACACACACACATAAATACATATACATATATGCATACACACACATATACATACTCACATATATACATGTATACATACACACAATACAAACACGCATACACATATATACGCACATAGACACAGTCAGTTTGACAACACTACCACCGACACATATACAGAAATGAATGGATAAATAAAACCTGGTTAATGCAGTACCACCCCAAGAACACAATTAAACTTGTCACATCAAATATGTGCAGTATAATAATAATAATAATAATAATAATAATAATAATAATAATAATAATAATAATAATAATAATAGCAACAATGGCAACGACAATAATAGGAACAATAATAACAACAACAAAAAGCAGTAACAACAGCAGCAACATGAAGAACAGCCACAAAAAGCAAAACTAAACCGGTCGAGCTTGTTTCATGTTGCAAGCTTATTGGTAGAGAATCATTTGAATTGCAGTGTTCCAGTTGTACAACTTGCTTGCTTCTTTTGTAATAGCTACCCCGTTCTTTGTTACTATTAGAGTCGGTTGATAACGATGATTACTATAGCAGTGGTGGTTGTAGTAGTAAGAATAACAACAACAGCAAAAATACCAACATTTCATTTGCCACACGGTTGACGGATGTCACTAAAAGTTACTAAAGGTGTGTGGGGTTTTACATTGAATAAGAGAAAAGAAAAAGAAAAGAATGAAAGCGAAAGTATACACAGTGATAAATGTTCATAAGGGAGAGAATACCACCTGTTGAGTAGGATCAACCAAGGAACACCTCATATTCTGGATTACTCTGTCTACCAAAGATTAATTCTCTTTCCAAGCTATCATTCTTCAGCCTATATACACAGCTATGTAGGCTCATTCACTTGGGCCACGATCGCTACTCTCATATTTCGACAAATTTACTGGTGGAAAATATTTCTTTCTCGACTCTCACTCTTCTAAAGCGGTGGCGTAAATAACAAAACAAATGCTTGCTTTCGTTATCCTACATTCCGAATACAAACCCCATCTCCTAATCGGTGAAGTAGGAGGTGTCAATAAAATATGTAACAGTCATGTATCGCTCCTGCCACTGCAAATGAGTAGTCCCATGCCAAAGTGATATATTATTATATTAAGACGATGTACACAAATTCTATCTTTGTATCTTTGCTACAAATATATTAGATTGATATATTAGACTCTACACGCAAGTGAAAATTGAGTAAGGTGATGTGGGTTTAGTCGAAATGGAAAATGTCTGTCTTTAGTCTTTTCACTCCCATCTACCATACGACCTCTATGCCGCGCCAGGCAGAGGAAAACTACCTACCCTTCCCGGTTAAAGGACGGCGGCGAGTCGACCATCAAGATGGACTCAGACGTTTACCCAATCCATATTGTATGCAGAAGTAGCAGTTAGACAAAACTCTGCCAAGTCCATAATGCTCGGAAATAGAATAAATAAGTGGAGAACGGTTTCGTCGTTCTGTGCGCCTAGCTTTGATCTTTGACTTAGAATTACATTTCTTTCACAGAGACGAGCTATAAAAACGTATCTAAAAAAGCATGACAGCTCCTGCTCATTGCAAGGGATCTTTGCCAGTACCGCAGTTTCAGCGCATATCTGTACATCCTAAACCACAGCATATCGAATCAGCTGTGCATAGGGTTTGTGCGCAGATGACTGTCTGGCTAATAGAACAAGCCCTTTCAAGCAGAAGCAAAAGGGATGTCCCATTCTAGTCTCACGAGAAATGGATCAAAGTATAGCGGTGTCGCCACCACACGGGCGATGGATGAAGGAGAATTATTAATGTAAATAACAAAAGTGATAAGAGGGGTTCCGCACGATCGATTCTTTAATATGAATATGAAATGAAAACAACAGTGTGATACTACTGTTGCTACAGCTAACGCTGCTGGTGGTGGTGTTGACGACGATGATGGCGATGACTATGATGACGATAATGATGATGATGATGATGATGATGATGATGATGATGATGATGACGTTGACGTTGTCGGCAACATCATAAAACTACTAACGACAGCATAGCAGCAGCAACAACTACAACAGCATTAACAAAAAACAACAGCTATTGCGGCATCCACATATCAAAAATTACAATATTTAATCTACAATAATAATATATTTGCAGAAGATTCTTTCTTTTCTTTTTTTTTTAAACCTGTCATGTAGGAGAAAAGCAAACGTGCTACTGACTTAGATGTCGCCTACATCAAAGGCCATTCTTAAATATCAAATTTTACAAGAGTTGGCAACTTTTCTCCACTTAATCTTAGAGAAGCAAGACGTTCACCTATTGACCAAGTCAACTTTGTCCGCATTTTCTATAAGTAGCCACCGTTATCTTTAGAACTGACATACTCTTGCTGTTACTTTCCACTCTCTCACAATCAACCGCTCCCATGTCAAAACGTTGCACCACGATCTCTGAAAAGACCAAAGTTCGTTGACATACACTGGCTTCATAAATATCACCTCCTCAGAGTACAATAAATATTTTTTGATAGAAACTGTAGTAGATCATCCGTAGGATTTGCTTGAATATAGCTTATCAAATTGTAACTACTGAATAACAACATATAAAATATAAACTATAAAAGAGAAAGTTTTGATACTCGGATCGATCAGTGAGGTTGGGGTGGTTGGAGAACCGATGTATGAATTATTATAATTGTCCTATATTGCGCTTACACTAGTTTCATTTCAGAGAGCGTCTAAGTGTTTTATTGACCTGCTTGAAGCAATAATCAAATTTCCGTCAAACCACACACTGCTGTTTTAAAAAAATAAAATACATTGGATAACTTGGTCTTGAATACCTTTGCAGGAATGGTCACAAATGGAAGGCCTTTGAGCATATGTCTGCTTGATCAGAACTGACCTGTTGCTAAACAATTGTTGCTACTTAGGTTCTAAATAACAACAATTGTCTGTTGCTATTTAGAACCTATGTTATGTCACTAACCTGTTGCCTTGGGCAGCTGTCTTCTACCCATAGCTTCCGGTGGAACAATTTATGAATAGATTTGAGGAGACGGAAGTTATAAAGACGCCCGTTGTAAACATATACTTACATACATACATACATACATGCATACATACATACATACATACATACATACATACATACATACACACAAAGACGCACATACACGCGCGCGCGCATGCACACACACATACACACACAAATACATACAGACATATATACATATATACATATGTACATATGTGTGAGTGTGTGTGTGTTTGTGTGTGCGTGTGTGTGTATGTGTGTGTGTGTGCAGTATAAAATGGGTTTAGTTATCACTGTCATCCTTTGCACAAACATTCATCTTTAAATTTTAAGTTCTTGCATATTTTTTATTGCGGAAAGTAAAGTGAGCATTTTAGTGTATGAATTAGTGCTGCATTCTTCCTCCAATCTGTCTGACTGTATCTATGTAAATATGTATGCATGTATGTATGTATTATGTATGTATTATGTATGTATTATGTATGGATGGATGCATGCATGCATGTATGCATGTATGTATGTATGTAAGTATGTATGCATATTCGGCGAGAGTTATAATCACTACCTCTGCCATCGAACTAAAACTCCAGGTGTGTTTCTTGTTCTGTTTGAGTTACACTGAAAAACCCTTGTCGCTGTCACCATTTTGCCATTTTAGATTAAGTGAATCCGTTATTGACTCGTTGGAAACCTGTAACCAACGATACTGCTGTTCACAAAAACGCGATATAAACAACTACGTAATAATTAGAAAGTAAATAAAGCAAATAATCACATAGTCTAACTCCTCTGCGCCATTATTTCTACCAATCCATCACTTTTATTGCACGACTTACACTATACACAGACATTACTGTTAGTCACAGAGAAATATCACAACAGAAACAGAAGCCATGTTAAGTGAATAACAGTAAAGACTATTCACGTAAAGACCCCAAAAAAATTGTAAAACACGTTTCGCCCCGGTGAAATTATAAATTGAGGATTTCATAAACAGTGTCAGCATCTTACATTGAAAATGAGTGAGAAGGTAAACCACTCACTGCTTATCACTTCACCGATACCGGTTCAAGTCTCGTTAGGATCAACTGTTTTTTTTTTTTAGCTTCAAGGGTTGTGGATGGACAGAATCGTGAGAATGTTGTTGAAAATGCTTTTGCAGTTTTGCGATATTTGTTTCGACACTATGTTCAGAGGTCAAACCCCTACGTGGTCAACTTTGGTTTTCCTCCGAAAGTACCAATAACATACTCAGGTCTATCGTATTGAAAATTACTGGCATTGGGCCTTAATAAGAAAGGGTTACTTCAAAGACCTAAGTTAGATGGCAGCAATACCTATAGTGGTTGACAAAGAAACAAAACTATTGTAGTAAAAGCTCACAACGTGTAAGTATAAAGAATTTAAAAGAAGAAGTGTATTCAGTTTGTAGACCTTGGTAGGAAAGACATGAATTTGTGTGTTTGGAGAGGTGGGTGAGGAATAGTTTGCTTGTGTCTATCTGTGTCAGTGATTAAAGACAGTATATACATATGAAAGTGTGTGTGTGTGTGTGTGTGTGTGTGTGTGTGTGTGTGTACACATGAATGCACGCGCATGTTTTCTCAAAACCTTGCTTCTCCATTTCATTAAAAGTTGCCCCGCAAGTCAACCGAAAAGACAAGTTATCGAGCACAGAACGAAATCGAGGCAACATAAAGGCCACGTAGACGACCATAACATTTAATAAAAATAAGATATTTGTGCTGGTATTTTACTTACTGGACTACCCATAATGCTACTATTTACGCAGTCGATTATACATACAGTGATATTATTCATAGTGTTTTTGTTTCCTTTTTATAATTTTTTTTTTTTGTTCGGGGGTAATTTCTCACACTGTCCATTCACCGAATTACACCAACTGTGTTAATACACTCGTGAAATGAATAAACTCTATAGTTTCCAGCACATATTCTCTTCCCAGCCGTCTGCACACGTTGTACGCACCCATTGCATTGGATGTAGTAACATCCAATGTTTAGTTAATTTAAATTACTAATCAGCTGCCCATTGTTTTGTTTCATAGTTTGCAGTTTGCATTGATCTTTCGTTACCACATTGCGTCAAAAGAAAAGAAAGTAATAGAGTGATCACGTGGCCTCCTTTGGCGAACACTGACTATTTTGTGGACTGTAGCTATTTCGCCGTTTTCATGAACGTGAACAGCTCACATTTTCTTTTCTTAAAATCTCTACTTATATATACATACACACAAACACGCACACTCTATTTTTCCTCTCCTTCCTTCTCTCTCTCCTTCTCACTCTTCTTTCTCTCTCCTCACTCTTTCTCCTTTCTTTCATTCTCCTTTCTTTCATTCTTTGTCTCACATACACACACGTACAAATGCACGCCACACATACACACATACACAGAAACACATACACACATACATACACACACTCTCTCTCTCTCTGTTTTTCTTCTTTACCTTTCTCTCTCTCTCTCTCTCTCTCTCTCTACTTTTTCTGTTTTTCCCTCTTTTCCCTCTCTCACTTTCTCACATATACTAAACAGGTCTTACCCAAATGCTACGCAAAGTCTGTCATTCCAGAACATAGCTCCTCTGGAAACCCTACTCCACTCTGTAAATGAGCTTTGCAGCCATCGATTTACGATTCTAGTAACCTTAACTAGACTGTACTGTGTAATAAACCCTAATTACTCATAAACAACTCCTTAGCGTCGAGCAGTGTGAACTACCATAAAGAAAGACAATGTAAATGATTGAAGTGCATACTTTTAAATTTAAAAAAAGCCATGAAACTCTATACTTATATTTTCATTGAGTACTTAATAGAAAAGTAATCAACTTAGATTGAACCAATTTTGGCACACAGCACACATACAAAGAGAGTGAGAGAAATGTTCATACATATACATATATGTATGTGTTAGTGTGTTTATGTGTACACATATCACACACTAACATATAAATATGGCTGTCCTGGAGCTAAGCAACAACAATTCTACGTGGTCAGTCGCTTGAAATATCGGCTAAATTTCTCAAAAATAAAAAAGAAACATTATCGGCAGCTTTAAGAGAAATTTATGACAAATCTAATGGCAATTAAAAAGAAACCAAACTTTGTCCTTTGATGAACAAATGCAACGTGAATGTGACAGCAGTGGGCAATAACAACTGACATACAAAAACTGAACAATGGGAGTAAGTTTTATAACTATTGTCAATTGAATGACCTATGTCTATTTTGTGGTGTAATTTCCGAAAAAGTATGCTACATTGTATTAGGACATGGAAACGTTAGCACAAAGCATTGGCTATCGATTCTATCCGAATCGGTAGTTAATGCCTTATCGATAACTACACTTTATAAATCTGACCTTGAAGTTCGAATCTCTTGAGAAAACACAAAACAGAATACAAAAAAGTAGAAGCTCAGCAGGACTTGTCATAGAAACTCTTGTATTTTTTAGAAAATTACGGTGAGAAAATACTACCGATATTTAGTAAGCAGGCAGGTAGCACATCAGAACCCTGACATCGTTTCACATGACAAACAGAAATGACAATAGTCTCTTATAATCCGCCATGGCAAATACTAGATGATTGATTATGATAATGTTGTGAAGTGGCTAATAGAAAAGCTGACAAATTACACAGGTTTAGCTGCTGAATTCAAGGACATGATTATTTTTATTTCTACAAATGGAATAACACAATACCAAAATCTGCAAAGATATTAGCAGGTCATAATGAAAGAAAGTATCTTCATCGGTCAAGGTTGGCTATTTATTTGAATCTGTGTATTTACAAGACATTTCTTTCTTTCTTTCTTTCTTTTTTAGTAGGAATACAGGCAGTTATATATATGTATGTATGTGTGCGTGTGCATGCGCGCATGCGTTACATTCTGCCTTGCCACCAATGTTTATCTAAGGGAATGGTTGCCACATTAAGCCTTTAGCATTTAAACCGGCCATATCAGGGCCGAATATTCAACATGATTTCGGTTCAAGCTAGCCAGACACATACCAGTGAGGGGGGCCGGTGCGCATTGATGCCGTCGAGAGGTAGGCCCCGAAACGGCACGCATTCTCTCCTGATGACCCCGTACACTTGCTGGCTTCCGGTATGAGGAGTTCTCAACTGGTAGCACTTGCATGTGCGAGTTGTTTGCAAGACATGGACATTGGACATTTTCGTTAACTGTAGATATTCTTGTTGCTTTGATATTCTTGTTGCTGGTGGTGGTGAAGATGATGGTGGTGTTTGTAGAAGTAACAGTAGTAGTATTTGCTAATGTTATTGTTATTGTTGCTATTGACTTTAATATATGAATTTAAATCAATTCATATATTATATTGTATTGTTTTATATGGTGTTGTATTATATTGTATTATATTATATCAAATTCTATTATATTATATTATAGTATGTTTTGTATTATGTTGTTATGAGAAGTGAAAAAGGAAAAAATACAGCACACTGCATCTGTATACAAAAGCACGTTTTATTTATTTTTGGTTTCTTTTATTAGTCAGTGGAGGTAGGCGGTGAGCATGACCTTAGAAGTACCTCCCGGACAGAAGCAACTGCTGTGATTGGTCGTTTTAAATTCAACATCTTAGCTAAGAACTATCTACAGTAAGAAGGTGACGCATTAGCAAAGTCGTTAGAACGTCTGATTAGAACGTTTTGTGGCGCTTGTTCCAGCTCGCTAGGTTCTGAATACAAATCCTACTTCGGCCTGCATTGCCTTTCTTACTTTCGAGATCGATAAAATGAAGCAGCTGTCAATTACTAGAGTTGATGATATTACTTAACACCTTCCACTCGAATTTCAAGCCTTATACCTACTACAGAAACAATATTTGTTCTTTGTGCCCTGAGTCCAAATCAGGTCGAGGACAACTTCATTGTGAGTGACAAGATATTGTCTACAGGAGAAATATGGGCGGTGAGAAAATTCATGAGGGCTGCTGCAGCTCTCTTTGAGGAAGAAAGGAGTCGGAAAATAGTGTATAGGATGGTGAGGTCTCGAAGCCCTAACCAAATACTATAAGGTATTTTGACCAACGCTTTAACGCTCCTGTCAATTCTGACAATGTTATGGCACGCAATAAAAGGGTGGATTTTATATTTATTTTTATGTTTTTGTTATTGTTGTTACTTTAGTACTATGTCGGGTCCATCAAGCTGACCAATGGTTAAAAGGCATTCTAACCATGACCATTACTGGCGTATATAGTATAGTAATGACGACGGAAGGACGAGGGATGAATGAGTTGTGTATGAAGTTGGTTTACTTCAAGGGATCAGTAACGGTTATGGCAGCTGAAATTCCAATTCTGTAGAGTTCAACTTGTTTATTTTTTTCTGGCTTCTTATTTCATGGCGGTTTTGTTCTATATATTATAACATAGTGTTATACTGATACCATACTTAAACACAATCCTTAAGGATTCTAATTCTGGAAAAGGTAATACACAATACAATGAACTGTAAAAGTCAACAGTCTGTCGTACCTACTTACAAGGAGGTAGGTTGGACTGTTGATAGTTAAGTGTGTTGGTCATGGACACAGTACAGGAAACTATATCACACTGTGGTATTTATTACAGCTAAGTAGACTGGCCTGTTGACAGTTAAATATGTTGGTCATGAATACAGTACAGTGAACTATAGCACAATGTGGTACTTACTTGCAGCTAAGTAGACTGGACTGTTGATAGTTTAGTGTGTTGGTTATGGACACAGTACAGGGAACTATACCACACTGTGGTGCCTACTTACAGCTAGGTAGACTGAACTGTTCGTAGTCAAGTGTGTTGTTCATGGACAGAGTATGGTGAACTATATCACACTGTAGTACCAACTTACAGCTAGGTAGACTGAACGGTTGAGAGAAATTTGGTAGGTTTTTTTTCTTCTCGTAAATAAAGGGACCATAAATAGGTTCAAACGCTGGCTGTGATCTATCAGTCTGCGAAGGATAGCAACCAAATTTTCCTAATAATATAGCTGATCTTGTTGTGGTGGTCATTGTTGTTGTTGTTAATGTTGAGCATTCACGCAAATTTAATGAAGTCAGACCCGGTCTTTTCTGCATTATTCAAAGTGACATTCTACTAACTTTATAGAAAGTAATGTTGTGTAGCCCTCGGTCAGACTTGATAAAGCCGACCTATGATCAAGGGTGTTCCAAACATGACCAAACTTTCTTTTACAGATTACCCGAATTACATTTTGCATATTTTTTAGACAGCGAATTTTTTTTTTAGCTCCTGCTTAGTTTTGATAAAGTCGACCGATGATTGAAGTAATTTCAAATATGACAATCCTGCCTTTTCTTCATCATTCAAACTGACATTCGATTTAAGATGTACCAGAAGGATATCCTGCTATTATTTCCAGGGTTGTAGTAAATGCGCGTGGTCAGGGAAAGACCAATCGTTGATGGTGCACGATCAACCTGCTATTTCTTGCATGCCAAGTATCCACTTTAGATACGCTGTAGCTTACACGTAGTCGGTAGAATATTGGTTTTTAGTACTACAACTTAAACCTTACAAATTGCAGGATCAGCACTAATCTATACATAATCTATACATATTTTAGAGAGGGCAAATACAACAAGATACCGTATGAAACTTGTTTAACCGGATCACTGTCTTGTATTTTTCTTACTTTTTTATATTCAATGCATGAGGAGAAAAATAAAAATAAAGAGAAATCTAGGTGGCATGATGTACATACATACATACATACTAGTATATATACATATATATATATATATACATATATATATATACATACATTTATACACACACATCCGTACGTATATACACACACATGCACATACATTGATACAGACATATACATACATATACATACATATACACACACATACACATACACACACACATACACATACACACATATATGTGTGTGTGTGTATATATATATATATTTATATTCGCACACACATACGTATACATGAGTGTGTGAGTGTGTTTCTGCGTGTGTGTGTGTGTGTGTGTGTGTGTGCGTTTGGGGAGTGTATGCATGTGTTTATTTCTTATTGTTAATTAATCCCAGGTAAAGTCTGAATTAGTAGACATATGGCAAAAGGCATTCCAGCCATGACAATCACGTCATTTTTCCAAACAAGCATAATCATAGCGATACACAAACACACACACACACACACACACACACACACACACACACATGTACGTATACGTATGTATGAGTATCCACGTATGTATATATATATATGCTAGCGTGAATGTAGGTATATATAAAGCAAATAAGTAACAAGGATGTCCAGGTATCAGTGCATTACAGCCGTTTCAAGTGGTACTGTTTAATCGATAAATATATATATATATATATCGATATTTAACCAGCATGTCCTTCTGTATTTAAGTCAGTATAATGCATTCAAGGGAAATTTGGATGCTTTTTCTAGCAGACCGAGTGACTTCACTCAGTCCTTATCGTCATTGCTTAGCGGCATTTCGTCCGTCTTTATACTCTGAGTTCAAATTCTGCGGAGGTCAACTTTTCCTTTCCTCCTTTCGGGATCGATAAATTAAGTACCCGTTGAATACTGGAGTTCATGTAACCAACTATCCCCCTCCCTCAAATTTCAGGCCTTGTGCCTATAGTAGAAAGGATTATTTCATTATTACTTAATCTATCGTCCCCGAAAGGATGAAAGGCAAAGTGAAGGTCGACTTAGCCTTTCATCGTTTCGGGGTCGGTAAATTAAGTACCAGCAAAACACTGGGGTTGATTTAATCGACTAGTCCCCTCCCCCAAAATTTCAGGCCTTGTGCCTATAGTAGAAAGGATTATTATTATTGTTGTTGTTATTATCATTATTATTATTATTATTATTATTATTATTATTATTATTATTATTATTATTATTATTATTATTATTATTATTATCATTATCATTATCGTTATCATTATCATCATCATCATCATCATCATCATCATCATCATCATCATTATTATTATTATTATTATTATTATTATTATTATTATTATTATTATTATTGTTATTATTATTATTATTATTATTATTATTATTATTATCATTATTATCATTATCATTATCATTATCATTATCATCATCATCATCATCATCATCATCATCATCATCATCATCATCATCATTATTATTATTATTATTATTCAGTAGTTTTATTTTTATAACGTGCTTTCACTTCACTACCGAGCGCAGCTCTGTGCGCCTTGGGTATGTGCTGTGGTTTGCTGTGGTGCTCTTATGGTTACTGTATTGAAAGTGTTTTGCGTAGAATGTGTGCAGTACCCAGTAGTGCAATTTTCTGTATGTTATATATATTTGTAAGTCCTGGTGTTTTTGTTATGTATTTGTCTGAATATTTTTTTATTATACCTAAGGCACCTACTATGATAGGAATTGTTTCTGTTTTTAGATTCCACATTCGAGTTATCTCTATTTCCAGGTCTTTGTATTTTGAAAGTTTTTCCATTTCTTTTAGAGAAACGTTGTCATCTGCTGGTATTGAAACATCAATTAGAAGGCATTTTTTTCCTTCATGATCTTTGACAACTATATCTGGTCTATTTGCCTTAATTTCTCTATCTGTGTGTATTGGCATATCCCAGAGTATGGTTGCTTTCTCGTTTTCTGTGACCTTTTCTGGCGTGTGTTTATACCATCTTTTTTCTGTTGCTATTCCATAATGTTGGCATAGCTTCCAGTGTATATAGGTCCCAGCTCTGTCGTGTCTGTGAATATATTCCTTCTTAGCCAGGACTGGGCAGCCAGAGATAATATGATTTATTGTTTCTTGTCGATCTCCACATATTCTACAGTTACTTGTTATATTTCTTTTCATTATGTGTTTTTGGTAATTTCTGGTGGGGAGGCTTTGGTCTTGTGCAGCAATTAAAAATCCTTCAGTCTCTGCTTTGAGTCCTGAGCTTCTCAGCCATTGCTGGGATTTTTCTCTGTCTATTTCTTTCGCATTTAGTTTAGCCCAGTATTTACCATGTAGGGGCTTTTCTTGCCATCGTTTTATCATGGTCCGTTGCTGTTCTAGTTTTAGTTTGGATTTCATTTGTTTTATAGCTTTTGTTGTTTCTTCTTCTTCTTCTTCGTATTTGTTAGGTAGATTGATTTCTTGTTTGTATTTGTCAGCTTCCTTAAATACTGAAAACAGTTTTTTGTTTTGCTCGTGTTTTGTGGCTATTTGTATTAGTTTCCCTTGCTTCTGGAGTAGGTATTTTTGCAGTCCTATGGTGGTTATTTTATAATAGTTTTCTAGCTGTATAAGACCCCTGCCACCTTCTGTGCGTTGTATATATAGCCTTTCTATGTCAGATTTTGGGTGGTGCATCCTATATCCTGTCATTATTTTTCTTGTTTTCCTGTCTATTTTACATAGTTCGTTTAGTGTCCAGTTAAGGATGTTGTAGCTGTAGCTTATAACTGGGACAGCTAAAGTGTTGATACCCATTATCTTGTTTTTAGCATTGAGCTCTGTTTTTAGTATTGATCTAACTCGTCTATAGTACTCTTTCTTTATTTTTTCTTTCATTTGTGTATGTTGTATCCTATCTAGTTCATTGACTCCTAAATACTTATATGGTTGGCTTTCGTCTAGTTCTCTTATTTCATTGGCTTTATCTAGTGTTATATTGCTACTTTTAACTAATTTTCCTCTTTTCAGGGTTGCTTTGGCACATTTTTCTAATCCGAATTTCATTTCTATTTCCTTGGTAAAGCCGTGTACTGTCTGTAGTAGTGTTTCTAGCTCTTTGTCGTTTTTTGCATATAATTTTAGGTCATCCATATATAGAAGGTGGCTGACTGTTTTTCCATAGCATTTGTAACCGCATCCAGTTCTATTTAGCAATTTTGTTAGAGGTGTGAGTGCCAGGCAGAACAGGAGTGGAGAGAGCGTGTCTCCCTGGAATATTCCTCTTCTAATGGGGATGGCTTTCGTTTTCACAAGTCCCTCTTTTGTTTGGAGCTGTAGCACTGTCTGCCATTTGTTCATTGAGTGCTCTATGTATTTTATGATAATTGGTGCCACCTTGTTTATGGCTAGTGTTTCCAGAATCCACGTGTGGGGAACACTGTCGAAAGCCTTTTGGTAGTCCACCCAGGCCATACTGAGGCCTTTCTTCTTTCTGCGGCTGTCTTCAGTTATGGCTTTATTGATCAATAATTGATCTTTACAGCCGTATGAGCCCTTGCAGCATCCCTTCTGCTCTTCTGGAAACAGGTTGTTATTTTCCAGGTGTTTACTCACTCTCTGCGATATTATTGCAGTAAAGGCTTTGTAGATTGTAGGGAGACAGGTTATAGGTCTATAGTTTTGTGCTTTCTCCGTTTCCGTGGATTTGGGGATTAAGATGGTTTTCCCTTTTGTGAGCCATTCAGGCATTGTTTCTGGATCTGCTATTATGTTGTTAAAGTTTTCTGCCAGCTTTTTATGCATTGCTGGCAGGTGTTTTAACCAGAAATTGGGGATCTTGTCGCGTCCAGGTGCTTTCCAGTTGCTTAGTCTTTGCAGTGTCTGGGTGACCTCTTCAGTTGTTATAGGGGCCCAGAGTTGCTCAGGTGCTAAGTTCGTTGTTTTAATGGTCCTTTTTTGGGGTTGTTGCTTCACCGACCATATTTGTTTCCAGAATTTCTCTAGTTCTTCTGCTGTTGGTGCTGAAGTAATGTCTATTTTATTTTTACCCAGTTCTTGGTAGAGTTTTTTGGGGTTGGATTTGAACTGTTTGTTTTGTTCAAAGAAACGTTGGCGTTTCTCATACCGGCGGATCCTCTGTGCTTTGGCAAGGATGTCTTGCTTTAGTTTTTCTTTTGCCTCAGGTAAGTCTTTTTCTGTAATGCTGTATTTGTACAGTATTTTTGTTTTCTTCTTGTTACTTAGTAGTGTTGATTGTTTACTAATTTCGTTGAGAATCGATAAATCTTTTCTCTTTTTTTAAATTTTGTTCTGGATATTATTTATCCACAAGGTCTGTTTGGGTGGTAGAACTCCTGTTCGGATGGGTTTGAGTGAGTATCCTGCTTCTTTTGTGGCTGCAGTGGCTGCCGCATATATCATGTCATTTAGCTCAGTGATATTGCCTGTTGTTTCTGTGGTTGTTAGTTCCGTGACGGCCAGGTTTATGCTATTTATTATTGATGTTGTTTTATTGTCTATTTTGATTTTTGGGAGATATAATCTGTGGTCCATTCTAAGATCTGTGGTTTTCAGTTCTTCGGTTATTTTCATTTTCATAGTATCGTAATTATTAGGTTTCCCTTCGTTATTTCCAGGCTTTATATTTGTTTTGCCTTCCTTTTCATTCATATGTTTGTCTGTGGTGTTCTGGATTGGTGCTTTTTGTACACTATTAAACATCTCTACGGTCTGGGTTTGTTGTTTTTTGTTTACTTCGTTTTTGCCGGGCATGTTACGTTTGTCCTCGTGTTTTGCTATCTCAGTGTTTATATTATTATTTGGCATTGCTGTGTGACTACTATCTAGATTTTCCTGATGTATTTTTTCTTTCAATTGTTCTATTTCTATTTCTGATATTTTTTTTGCTTTTAGAATATATCTTCTTATGTTAGCTAGTTTGTTAGGGTTCATTGTTTTATCGAGGTCTATATTTACATTATTTTTCTTCCATGTTTTATATGTATGTGTTGTTGCGTTTTCGTTTTTTGGGTAGAGTACTGCTGTGAAATAGGCGTGTAGGATCGAAATGTGTTCCTCACGTGTCCATTTATGCCGTTTTGGTTTTGTTTGCGGGACATGAGGAACAACGTCCGGCCCTTTATTTTGACGGTCGTCGTTTTCGTAGGGTACCGGTTCGTTTATTTTTGTTGTCAGATTGTTTTGCACGTTCATATCTTCGTATTTTTTTCTTAACAAGCTTACAGTACGTACTTCTCGGTTGTTATTCTTGGGTGAAATAATACCGGTGTTATTTAATATGTTTGCAATTTTTTTGTACATGGTGTTTTGGGGTTCGAAGATGGTCTGATTTTGATGTAACACGTGTGTTTACGATCGCTGTGCGGGTAGTGGAGGTATCAAGTTAAAATACATCATTATATTTGGAAAAATAGAGATAAATTTCAATGAGTATTACTTACTCGGATATAGTCCAACCCTTTGTCAGCTATTTTTTGTATATGGTGTTTGGGTTTGGGGATGGTCTGTATTTTGATGTAACACGTGTGTTTACGATCGCTGTTCGGGTAGTGGAGGTATCAAGTTAAAATACATCATTATATTTGGAAAAATAGGAATAAATTTCAATGAGTATTACTTACTCGGGTATAGTCCAACCCTTTGTCAGCTATATTTGGGCTCCATGCGATGTCTTTATTTCCGATGTTTTTGGATAAGTTTCGGAGCAGTGATTTATCGTACTCACATGTTAAACTTCCCCGTATTATTATTATTATTATTATTGTTATTATTATTATCATTATTATTATTATTATTATTATTATTATTATTATTATTATTATTATTATTATTCCCCTCCCATTGAAAGGTACCCGATTTACACCCAGCCTCTACAACATTCCTCCGCCCACCCACGAAGATGCTGCAACCAGTTCCTTCCACACTCAGACATTGTTACGCAAATTTTCATTTTCCTAGAAATTGTTTCTATTTAACCTTCCACTGGGACGCAACAGCATGCACACACAAGCACATACATATATCTATTGGTCAGAAGTTTATACAACTCACCTACACGCACGCACACCAGGAAGATAGTTATACACACGTATATACGTTCACACAGGCTGGCACACACACACACACACACACATATATATGCAAATAAGATTTTTTTGTTTGTCGTTATATCCATACTCACAAATTCACACGCACATATTGATACATAAATACACAGGTGAGAGTGTGCGTGCGTGTGTGTGTGTGTGTGTGTAGTGTGTGCGTATGTGCGTGTGTGTGTATGTGTCTGTGTATGTGCGTGTATGAATGCATACCTATGTATATGCATACATTTGTACGTGTAATTGATTAAATAGCTCACTTGGTTATGTTATGTATCCATTATTGTTTCTAATCAAATAGATCTTATTTATTTATTTTTGTGTGTGATCTTGGACATATACACATAAAAAGACATACAGATAGCAGCCCCCCACAGCACACACAGACGCGCGCACTCAGATACATTTACCAGGGCGTTCCTCTGTCTGTGGATCCCTAGACGGTTACTTGTTGGAGGCTTTTCTGTTTCAGTAAACTACATCGCACATGTGTTCACATATTTTGTAAATTATGTGTAAATTCTTTCTCACTTTCCCTCCTCTCCCTCATCTTTTTTTATGTAAACTCTCACAGGAACTGTAAACTATTCTTGTTATATTCCCTGATCTGACTGCCCAAGTGGCATATAATAGAAAACATCATCATCATCATCGTCATCATCTTCATTATTCAAAAGAGTAAAGACCCCCTTTGGTCCTGAATGACCATGGGATTGAACCTAGAAAGTTCTCCTC
Source organism: Octopus bimaculoides (assembly GCF_046866305.1). Taxonomy (NCBI): domain Eukaryota; kingdom Metazoa; phylum Mollusca; class Cephalopoda; order Octopoda; family Octopodidae; genus Octopus; species Octopus bimaculoides. Next base: position 31,194,548 of record NC_142944.1, on the reverse strand, counting down.
TGAGGCACAATTCCAGGCAAGGTTGTTTATGGGAGACCAGCAGTCGCCCATGCATACCAGCCTCCCCTATCCATGCCACTGATGTTATCCAAGGGAAAGGCAAAGGCTGATACAGTTTGGCACCAGTGACATCGCAACTCATTTCTACAGCTGAGTGAACTAGAACAACGTGAAATAAAGTGTCTTGCTCAAGAACACAACACACAGCCCATGTTTGTTATAATCACACGCCGAGACACACCCAGCGTTCTAGCGCGTGTGAAAGATAAGAGATTTTACAGTATGACTGAAAGCTTGGAGAGGGCAAGTTGCAGGGGCAGTAACGAAATATCTTCATGTAATACAACACAGACATCATCATCGTCGTTTAACGTCCGCTTTCCATAGGGGATGTGGGCAGTACTTGTCAGCACAATCTTTTGCCTTTCTCTGAGACATGGTTCTTCTGGGATATTATCTAGATGTTTCTGACATCCCTTTTTCATCATACCAAGAGCACCCACAATAACAGGAACAGTTCTCGCTTTAAGATGCCACATTTTTTTGTATTTCAAGTTCCAGGTCCTTATATTTACTTGATTTGTTAAATTCCTTGACAGATATATTTTTATCAATAGGAATACTTACATCTATCTTCTCTGTCTTCAATGACTGTGCGGTCGATTAGCCCGAATCGTTCTGTCGGTACTGACTGGAAAATCCCAGAGGAGAGTGACATTTTTACCTTCAACGACTGGCTCAAGATAATGTTCATATCAGTAAGCAGGAACGCTGATTTTGTAGTGTTTACGTATTTTCCAATATACATAATGTCCTACCCTATCGTGGCAATTTTTGTATTTGTCTGGTATCAGCACAGGACATTCCGAGATGAGATGGTCTATTGTTTCACCAAATTTATTATTATTATTATTATTATTATTATTGTTCAGTAGTTTTATTTTTATAACGTGCTTTCACTTCACTACCGAGCGCAGCTCTGTGCGCCTTGGGTATGTGCTGTGGTTTGCTGTGGTGCTCTTATGGTTACTGTATTGAAAGTGTTTTGCGTAGGATGTGTGCAGTGCCCAGTAGTGCAATTTTCTGTATGTTATATATACTTGTAAGTCCTGGTGTTTTTGTTATGTATTTGTCTGAATATTTTTTTATTATACCTAATGCACCCACTATGATAGGAATTGTTTCTGTTTTTAGATTCCACATTCGAGTTACCTCTATTTCCAGGTCTTTGTATTTTGAAAGTTTTTCCATTTCTTTTAGGGAAACGTTGTCATCTGCTGGTATTGATACATCAATTAGAAAGCATTTTTTTTCTTCATGATCTTTGACAACTATATCTGATCTATTTGCCTTAATTTCTCTATCTGTGTGTATTGGCATATCCCAGAGTATGGTTGCTTTCTCGTTCTCTGTGACCTTTTCTGGCGTGTGTTTATACCATCTTTTTTCTGTTGTTATTCCATAATGTTGGCATAGCTTCCAGTGTATATAGGTCCCAGCTCTGTCGTGTCTGTGAATATATTCCTTCTTAGCCAGGACTGGGCAGCCAGAGATAATATGATTTATTGTTTCTTGTCGATCTCCACATATTCTACAGTTACTTGTTATATTTCTTTTCATTATGTGTTTTTGGTAATTATTATTATTATTATTATTATTATTATTATTATTATTATTATTATTATTATTATTGAGTGAGTGAGTGAGAGAGTGGCACATACCATCAAAGTGACACTGGGATACAAATATACGAAGGCCAATACGACACTCAGTGTATACCCATCTTGACTACCCGTTTGATAAGGGTACACCAGGCACATGCATCACAACCATATGTGCGTGACATGGTGATCTCATATCAAGATAGACAGCACATGACCTTGTAGGTGGGGCCCAGCTAGAATTTTCTTCAGGTCGAGTAGACCATCCCACTCCAAAGGTCCCTGAATAAGGTTTGTCTAAGGTCGATGAACAAAACACCCATGTTTACAAAGGTGAATTATTCAAACCCCAAAGAATTCCTCTCAACACATGTTTATGATGCTCCCCCACTACTTCTGCTCATGATCAGAGATGCACATATCGTCAGCCACCAAGGGACATGCTCAACTAAGGTCAAACAACTGACAAGAAAATTTGTGGTATTAAGCAGAATATTTGCTGTAGACCATCTTTTATACCAAGACAAAATTATATACATGATAACACTTCCAATCAGTTAAGATCAGAAGCCATGAGAGCCACTGCCTGATTGTTATTATTATTATTGTTATTATTGAGCGAGAGAAGAGCGTCTGTCGTCAAAGTGACTCTGGTGTACAAATATATGCATATCAGAAGCCAAGAGGTCAAGTCCTTTAGGTGCTGATAAAATAAGTACCAGTTTGACACTGGTGCTGATGTAATCGATTTATCCCCTCCCCTAAAATTACTGACCGTGTGCCATGGCGAGTTGCCAGAATCATTAGCGCGTCAAACAAAATGCTTAGTGGCATTTCTTCCGGCTCTTTACGTTCGGAGTTCAAATACAGCCGAAGTCGACTTTGCTTTTCATCTTTCTGGAGTCGTTAAAATATGAACCAGTTTAACACTGGGATTGATGTAATTGACTAACGCCCGCCCCAACAAATTTCAGTTCCTGTATCTATAGAAAGGATTATTATCATTGATATTGCTAAGGAATTAGAAAAAATCCACATAGGCTCTTCCCTTCAGCGAAGTAAAATAAATAAGCCAATATACACGATACATGAAAAAGTAAAAGATAACCGGATCATTAATGAACATAACAGTTAATTGTTGCTAAGGAACGATCCGGTTTTCTTTTACTTTTCAACTACATGGTTCCGGGGTCAGTCCTACTTCGTGGCACCTTGAGTAAGTGTATTCTACTATAGCTTCGGGTCGACCAAAGCCTTGTGAGCGGATTTGGTAGACAGAAACTGAAAGAAGCCCGTAGTATATATATTTATATATTTGTGGTGTATGTGTTTCTTTGTTTATTCCCCACCACCGCTTGACAACCGGTGTTGGTGTGTTTACGCCCCCATAACTTAATGGTTCGGCAAAAAAAGACCGATGGAATAAGCACCAGACTTTTAAAAAATAAATCCTGGGGTCGATTTGTTCGACTAAAACCCTTCAATGTAGTGAGTGCTCCGACATGGTCGCAGTCTAATGATGAAGCAAGTAAAAGAATAAAACGAGCCATAATCAACACCAAACTGGATGCTGGAAGGACAAACCAGCCTAATTCCCCAAAACAAAGACACCGTTCACCCATAAAATTATAGGTCAATAACATGCCTATCAACAATCTACAAAACCCTCACATCAGTCATCTATAACCGACCTATAATACACCTAGCTGCTTACTGATAGACATTGCAGTCCCTTCTGACAAAACAATGTCCAAAAAGAAGTGGAGAAATTGTCGAAGTGCAAAGAAATATTCAAGATGTGGGGCATGATGGTGAAAACAATACCAGTAACAATTGGAACATTGGGCATGATAAAAAAAACGTAGAAACTATACCTGAGCCCTCAACACTACACACTATCCAATAATAGCCCTGCTAGGAACAGCCTACATCCCACGCAAGTCGCTATCAATTATTAATACAACGCAAGCAAAACAATCCACAAAGACAAGACACATATCTAATAAAATAAACCATCACCAGCAGGCTAGATACTCAACAGTAGAACATAACTCGCATTATACACACAACGCACAGTACAAACACAAATATAACAGAATATTCCAACCAAACCCAGTAACAAAAGAAACTGGAAGAGTTTGCACTCCCCAGCAACAAAAAAGAACATACACTGCTGCACATACCCTAGCAACACAGAGGTGTAGCAGGTGATGCAGTAGAAATTTGCCTGAAACTACAAAATGTTGAATAATGAACAATCTGATGTGTTTATTTTAATGGCCTACCACTGTATACAGTACGTTTCTCAGCCCTAGGTGTCAGGAACGCACTTGGCAAGAAATGGAAACAGAATTGAAAGAAGATGCTAATGATAATAATAATAATAATAATAATAATAATAATAATCCTTTCTACTATAGGCACAAGGCGGGGATGGGTTACTAGTCGATTACATTGACTCCAGTGTACTTAATTTATCGACCGACTCCGAAACGGTGAAAGGCAAAATCGATCTCGGCGGAATTTGAACTCAGAACGTAGTGACTGGTGAAATACCGCTAAGCATTTCGTCCAGTGTGCTAACGATTCTGCCAGCTCTCGGATAATAACATGTCCCAATCGACATAAACGTATCTGTCAATACCTACTAAAAAACTGAGCAAATATAAAGACCTTGAAATCGAAATTGGTAAAAGGTGGAACCTCAAGACTAAAACAATATCTGCTGGCATAGATGCTCTAGGAATGATAGCAATAGGGACTGACTGCTACCTAGCTCAGATACAAGGAGCTCATGGGAACTGTTCATATCCTAAGAAAAATATTATGTATGTAATCCCCAAAACATTTTAATCTGTGAACATTATCAAAAGTACTTTTAAATGTACATAATAGCAAACACCTTTTACTGTCATTTTAAGATCACACTATCATCTTATCACCAAACTACTTTGAAAACAAACTTATAATTTTCTTATGTTTTAACAGATATTCTCTAGAGCAAAACCTAAAATATAGTACCCTAGTCTATATACCGATTTGAACTTCTGACTTGTCTTTTGCGGTCTGTGAGTGACTTGGAGGCAACTAATACAAACACAAAACAAAAGCCAAACATATAATAATAATAATAATAATAATAATCCTTTCTACTACTATTGGCATAAAGCTTGAAACTTTGGAGGAGGGGGATAATCGATTACATTGAGACCAATACGTAACTGGTATTTATTTCATCGACCCCGAAAGGATAAAAGGGAAAATCGACCTCGACGGAATTTGAACTCAGAATGTAAGGACGGACGAAATGCCGCTAAGCATTTTGCCGGGCGTGCTATCGATTCTGCATAATAATAATGGTGATGATGATGATGATGATGATGATGATGATGGTGGTGATGGTGGTGGTGGTGGTGGTGGTGATGATGATGATGATGATGATGATGATGATGATGATGATCCTTTCTACTAAAAGCACAAGACCTGGAATTTGTGGAGAGAGGACGAGTCGATTATATCGACTCCAGTGTTTCAATGGTACTTAATATATCGGACTGAAAAAACCATGCCTTCTCTCCTTAGCTGTCTGTAATTTTTAGTGCTCCATGTAAATGTGTTCTGTTAATAATATAATTATCTATATGTTTGTACATGAGTGTTCATTTTCTGAATATTTTCATTTTCTGTTTCTCTCTCTATATATTTTTATATATGTATATTATATATATATGTATGTATATCATATATATATATATATATATATATATATATATATATATATATATATATATATATATATATACATATATATATATATATATATATATATATATATATATATATATATATATATATATATATATATATATGTATATATATATCATATATATCAAGTTCTAACATGCTTATTTGCATCACTCTCTTTCTCTTTCTCTCTCTCTTCCTCTTTTTCTCTCTCTATCTTTCTCTGCGTATATATTTTATGTATATATAAGTATATGTGTGTGTGAGGGGGGAGCGTGTATGTTGTGCAAATACAATGAGTAATAATCAAAGACAAGAGTTGGAGAAACAGGATGCAACAAATACAATATTATGGAAAGGGAGAGTGTCTTAAAGTCTCAGACGTATGTTCTTCAGCGAAAAAAAAAGTGAAAAGCTTAAAGGGAGTGAGAAAGAGAAATATTCTTTGAGGGGGAACAGAGAAAAAGGAAAAACGATGAGGTATGGGTTCTCTGAAGAGAAAGATGTCAACGAAAAATGAAAAAATTACTTTTAATCACAAAACTCTGGTAAAAAGCCCGGGAATTTTTGATGGAGTCGCCAAAGGATGGTAAGAAACTGGTTAAATCCACGGAGAGAAGTGATGAAACTATTTTTTCTTTTGTTCATTGTATCTACGCCATATATTTAATGTTGGTTCGCGCGCGCGCGCATACACACCATGTATGTATGTATGTGTGTGTATGTATGTATGTATGTATGTATGTACGTATGTATGCGTTTGTGTATGTGTGTATGTATGTATGTATGTATGTATGCATGTATGTATGTATGCGTATGTGTGTGTGTAGGAATTTATGTATGTATATATGCACACACTACTAAGGAGAGCGCAAGTTAGGTGTATAGGCCACCTTGTTCAAATGCCTGACATGCGGTTCCCAAGAGATTGTTTTACAGTGAACTGACGAGAGGCAAGCACACGCAAGGTGGACGGAAGAAGCGCTTTAAGGACACACCCAAAGCCTCACTGCTGAGCTTTGAGATCAACCCCCGACACCTGGGAAATGCAAG